>NC_063061.1:36529365-36621865 GCF_018812025.1 Megalobrama amblycephala | reverse complement strand
TACCCTCTAATGGAAACAACACTGAAATAAAATTGGATTAGAAACAATATTCACTCAGAAATTGTTAGAAAATCCCACAAATAATTACAAAGAAATGGCTAGTAGCACACTGAATTAACGTTATACTCTAATAAACTTCGAAAAATCTTTAAAATGCATTCTAAAATTATCCCCATTAGGATTGACTGTAAATTAGTTTAGAAATTCCAACAGAAATTCAATTCACATTCTTGTAGGATTTATTGACTAGGCCTCATTGGTCAGCCATGCAAATTCACTGCAATCAGGCTTTCCTCTGATTGGCCAACACTCTGCTGTGTGCAATCCAATTGGATGCACAATGCCACACAACCACATGCAGGTAAGGGCCACTGTCCAATCAGGGAGGCCGAGGGGTGTAACTTTGTGATGACAAGAGTACACCATTGGCTAACGTACGTTTCCATCGTCGTGGCCCTCCGCTGGCCGGCAACAGGATCGGAGCACAACTGCATCCTGTTCCTGTCCCACGACAACCAAACGATCACAGAGTACAGAGAAAGAAGATGAACAAACAATTCCAGAAAAAAATGGATGAAAACCAGAAAATGCAGAAAGACAAAGATGATGTAAAGAGAAACAGACACAGTGGTTGAAAGAATCACACAGTATATAACATGCTAAACAAACAAAGAGACATTAATTAGAGCAGATGCCATATGTAATTCACACAAATGAAAACGAGGCTGAGAGGGATGGAAGTACAGTATATCTTGCGCTGTGGGTTTAACAATGGCTGATATAACTGTTATATATTAAAATATTAGATAAACGGTTTGAAATGTGTACAGATATTTAGAGTTTTCCACTTAATCAGGTATTTAACATTGGGTTTTCCACTAAAATATGAGCACAAAACAAACATTTACGACAAGAAAGACATATTATGAAAAACAAAGACTAGGACAAAACATATTGACAATAAAATGGGTTATAGCTTTACGAATCTTTTGTTTCGAATCAGTGGTTCAGAGCGCGTATCAAACTGCGCCCCCCAGTGGTGAACCATTGAAATTTCTAAACACTTTTCACATAATGAAGCCTTGTTTACTGAAATCATGTGATTTTGGCACTCCGAACCACTGATTCGAAAAAAAAAAAGATTCGTAAAGCTTCAAAGCTTCATGAAGCAGTGTTTTGAAATCACCCATCAGTAGTTTTTGTTGAATAAAGTTGTTTTGGTTTTTTTTGGCGCTTCATAACATTAAGGTTGAACCAATGAAGTCACATGACCTGTTTTAAATGCATCTTTAGTACTTTTCTGGGCATCGAAAGTGTTAACTGTCTCACTGGTAATGCAGGCCTCACTGAGCCATCGGATTTTATCAAAAATATCTTAATTTGTGTTCTGAAGATGAACGAAGGTCTTACGGGTGTGGAACGACATGAGGGTGAGTAATTAATGACAGAATATTCAATTTTTGGGTGAACTAACCCTTTAAGTAACTACAGCAGTCCAGCTGTAGCCTTGTTTTCGTTGATGTTAAATTAAGTATGCCATGTACTCTGACTAAAGTCTATATCTAACATGATCTCACACACCCTCCACACACACATCTCTTCTCACCAGACGGCTAAAATAACTCACAACCATCCGTAATTACCCTTCACAGAAAGTGTGTATGATGCATTTACTACTGCATGTCTCTAATCACAAATCACAAATGGAAAATCTCGCCTTCGAGAGATGATGCCGTCACATGTGTGTGTCGGATGTGTTCTCATTCAAATATATTTAGATACTTGTGGGGAAAAAGTAGATTTAAGAATGAACATGACTCACCTGTTGGAAATTACCATCACTAAAATACTACATACTGCAAATTATTCTGCTCACTACTCACTGCCTACTACTAGTGCGCGCTAATATACTCCCCGAGTATATGCTACAGCGCACACTAATGTATACTTGATGTCCGCCTCATCAATACATCCTACATACTACATACAAGCGTATTTACCTTAATCTGATGGCTGTAAAGGAAACAGTGAGGTATCAAATGATTTGAGACAGTACCAAAGGCCTGAGTTTGAATGGCATACTAGCCTAAATTCACTATGCTTGTAGTATTCAGTATGTATTCTGTGCAGTTCTCTGGCCTACTGCAGTTACAATGCAAGCTTTTGATTTCAAGTGTGAAAAATGAACCCAGATATCTTTTTAAAAATGTTTCCAAGCCACGCTCCCTTACCTGTGCTCTGCCAGTTTGAGTCCTGGTAGAGGAGGTTTGGGCGGAGCCACCTCTTCCTCTGACATGTCAGTCAAGCTGTCAGTGGGCGTGACAATGGGCGTGGTCTTACTCAGAATCGCCTTCTCTCGTTCAGTTAGAGGATTTTCACACACACTGGAGAAAAAGAGAAGCATTGTTAAAATGTCTCTATTGCAAAACTGATAAATTCATATCGGCCTTTAAGACTGTACCTCTCAGTTTTGGTCACAGGGGGCGCTGGTTTGTTGGGGGACGTTGGGGATGGTTGCTCATGTTTCTCTATTGTGAGTTTCACCAGCTCCTGTTACAAACGCACACACTCTGGTTATAAATATGCCAGTGTTGTTTTAACCTTGTCACAAACGCACATCTCATCCCCTCACCTTCACACCATCCAGCACGGCTTTGATCACCGTGGTGACGGTTGTCACAGTGTCCTTGTCGTCGAGGTCGATGCCCTCCAGCATCACCTGGTCGGACCAACGAATGAGATTCGCCAAACTCTGATAGACACGGTTATGACAGGAGGACATTGCCGAGCTGCGGTGAGAGAGAGGGAGAATAATGGAGAGAGGCTGCATGCAAGCTGTAAAAGCATTCATGTACCACTGCATTTAATATGGTACTCCAAGATATTTTAAAGAATACCATGGTATTACCATGGTACATATCGAAAAACCATGTTACTATTGTTTTGTTAGTGCTGGTCCCAGAGGCGGCCTTTGCAATTCGGAGACCCGTTGCAAAGAATCAGTCGGAGGCCCCCCAATGAGAAAAAAAGACAAACAAAACATTGTATGCAATGCTACTGCAATTACTTTGTTATATTTAACAATGCTATCTCGTATTTCACTCTTATATGAGATATAGCCTATTAATAAAAGCAATCTAGGCAATCACAAGCGAAAACAAAAACAGCATTCATACTTCACTCTCCCCTCAGCTACAATAGGTGGCGGCAAATCATTGTCTTAACGAGTGAGTGATTGAGTCATTCAGTCAAATGATTCATTCAAAATGTCTGATTCATTCAGGGACAAAGCAAGTGAGAGTGAGTCGTTGAGTCATTCTAGACTGATTCGTTCAAAAGCGAGGATTCATTCAGTAATGAAACTGAAACTGTATTGCTTGGAGATGCACAACGGCTCTACTGTTTGGGACTATTTTCGTTGGCAAAATAGAGGAAAAAATTGACAATATTGTGTCTAAAATGCCAGTCACTTAATATTAACTTGTTTATTGAACTGTTGTATAAAAGCAATATCACATGTGCAAACATGCTCATATTCGGGAAAACGGCACTGCTCGTGTGGTATTGCTTATAAATATTAAAAACAAGAACTAATACAGAGAGAATTTTTGCAGCATATCTTGTATTTTGGGAACATTTTTATTAATTTTGGTGACATTTTTGATTGAAGCCTCTGATCCTGGTCTGTTTTGCGGCATGACGGTGGGGGGCGGGGCTCTTTTTGGAGGTCAGACGGAGACCCGTTTTAAGTGAAACGAGTGAACATAGCAAAGGCCACAAATGGCTGGTCCTCTCACCTGTGCTGTATCCGAGCCTCTACCTGCATCAGAGGCAATATGGCCTCCAAAACTTTACTAGCTGAACCAGGAAGCATCTGGAGAACTTTCGTATCGACGTTCATCTTGTCCACAATCGTCTTAAAGTAACGCAGAGCGCTCACCACCTCCTTCTCCTGTTCCTCCAATCGACTCACCTTCTGTTAAAAGACATTAATATTATTTACAGAGGATGTCTGCGATGATAAAGCGGCAACAGAGTTACTGTAGAGTTGAGAGAGCAGCAATAGAGTTATTATACAACTAAAAAGGTGTGGAGATAATTTGATTCTTCAAAATATCTTAATTTGTGTTCTGAAAATGAATGAAGGTCTTACAGGTGTAGAACGACATGAGGGTGAGTAATTAATGACATTATTTTCTTTTTTGGGTGAACTAACCCGTCAATGTTCACAGACAGAGTGGCACAAGAGTTAAACTGATGTAGAGTTAGAGTTAATGTAGAGTTCTGAGGGTGGAAAGTTAATGTGTACTGTTGTAAAGCAGCAGTAGATTTACTGCAGAATTGAAATTAGAGAGTTCTTGTTCACTGACGTAGAGTGACTGTAGAGTTGAGAGGGTTGTGTTTTGAGTAAGTATAGAGGTTGAGAATGGAAAGTCAGTGTTTACTGTGGAAGACAGGAGTAGAGTAACTATAGAATTGGGATGGTGGAAAGTTATGTAGTGTAATGTAGAGTTACAGCAGAGGGACTGTAGAGCTCAAAAGGAGAGGATAGAGTTGCTCTACCTTGTTGACAGGTTTCTCTGGAGTCTTCACTGCAGGCTCTGGCTGGAGTTGTTTGCCTTTCTTAGATGGAGTTCTTTTAATCTTCGGGGAATGAAATTTCATCAGTTTCATCGTGAAAGAGGAGAGGTGAGACTTCTGGGATTCTGGAAGACAATAAAACACAGAAGGATAAATTCACAAGTACACATCGGAAGGACAAAATAAGTGAAGCTTTTGCATAAAAAAAAATTTTCTCTGTCACAGACCAAAAATACCCCCCGACAATTCAGCAATTTGACAAACTCAAAGCACTGTTTTGTTTTCAGAGAGATGACAGATACGTTTAGAGAGATGATCTGTCACTGACAAAGGAGTCTGGGATATTTACAACCTGCAATCAATGCAAGATCAGAGTCATTTTATATATAATAAGCTCAATTAAACTATACAAATAAACACATAGAAGCCTTGCTGGTGATAAACATCAAACAAACATGCTCCCATAGGCAATTACATAAACTGGAATCCCCGTCTGTGGGGTTTTATCATAATTGGAATTTTATGGGCTGTAATTACAGAGAGAAAGAGAGAGAGAGAGACACTGCATACATACACTGCTATTGAATTTCTTAATTTATTATCCTGTTAAAGGTAAGATCTGTTAAATAATACTCTCACATGCACAATTGTCACAGCTCATTCAGAAATCATTATGATTGTGACATCACAACAACGAGGTTATTAACATAAAACTGCCCACATGTACGCAACAATTACTCCGTTTTTAGGAACTTCAGCCCTCTAAACTATGAAGAGGTAACACAATCCGCTTGTTAAGTCGTGACGTAAGAAACGGCATTTCCGGGTCCAAGCCTCGACTCGTTTCCCTTGAGAATGCCATCTCGACGTCCGTTTATGAGCGCTATTTATTCATAATAAACATTTAACATTTTAAAGTTAAACATTTAAGATACTTACAGTCTACACAACAGTCTCCATGCTCACAGCGTTACAGATATTAATATTTTAACGATTTATAAAAGATGAATCACTGTCTGGCCATCTGGGATTTTGGTATGGAGATAAAGATTATGATTATAATATTTTTGGTAGCATCGTGTGTGTATATTAGCACCATTTGTTGTTTTCTTGTGGTATGAGATAGAGCGTTTGGACTCGGAAGTGCTGCCGCGTGACGTCAGACTTAACAACCGAATAAAAGAAGTCATTTATCAATAGAAATCTTAAAAGTACAGCAGCAAAACAGCCTGTTTAAAGATAAAGTGTGTATTTTCTGCATGACTAGCATTACCAAACACAACTGAGGAGACAGAGAGGGTGGAATATGGTCATGAAAAAAACAACAATTATGACTGTTTTTGGTGCAGGAAACTATGGAATTTTGTTTCAGCCATGAAATCATGAGATGATTTTCTCAGAGTTGCTAGATAATTGCGAGATATAAAGTCAGAATTGCGAGATATAAAGTCAGAATTGCGAGATATAAAGTCAGAATTGCGAGTTCTAAAGTCAGAATTGTGAGTTCTAAAGTCAGAATTGCGAGTTCTAAAGTCAGAATTGCGAGTTCTAAAGTCAGAATTGTGAGATATAAAGTCAGAATTGCGTGATATAAAGTCAGAATTGTGAGTTCTAAAGTCAGAATTGTGAGTTCTAAAGTCAGAATTGTGAGATATAAAGTCAGAATTGCGAGTTCTAAAGTCAGAATTGTGAGTTCTAAAGTCAGAATTGCGAGTTCTAAAGTCAGAATTGCAAGATATAAAGTCAGAATTGCGTGATATAAAGTCAGAATTGTGAGATATAAAGTCAGAATTGCGAGTTATAAAGTCAGAATTGCGAGATATAAAGTCAGAATTGCGAGATATAAAGTCAGAATTGCGAGATATAAAGTCAGAATTGTGAGTTCTAAAGTCAGAATTGCGAGATATAAAGTCAGAATTGCGAGATATAAAGTCAGAATTGCGAGATAAAGTCAGAATTGCGAGATATAAAGTCAGAATTGAATGATATAAAGTCAGAATTGTATGTTATAAAGTCAGAATTGCGAGATATAAAGAGATATAAAGTCAGAATTGCGAGTTCTAAAGTCAGAATTGCGAGTTCTAAAGTCAGAATTGCGAGTTCTAAAGTCAGAATTGCGAGTTCTAAAGTCAGAATTGCGAGTTCTAAAGTCAGAATTGCGAGTTCTAAAGTCAGAATTGTGAGATATAAAGTCAGAATTGCGTGATATAAAGTCAGAATTGTGAGTTCTAAAGTCAGAATTGTGAGTTCTAAAGTCAGAATTGTGAGTTCTAAAGTCAGAATTGTGAGATATAAAGTCAGAATTGCGAGTTCTAAAGTCAGAATTGTGAGTTCTAAAGTCAGAATTGCGAGTTCTAAAGTCAGAATTGTGAGATATAAAGTCAGAATTGCGTGATATAAAGTCAGAATTGTGAGTTCTAAAGTCAGAATTGTGAGTTCTAAAGTCAGAATTGTGAGATATAAAGTCAGAATTGCGAGTTCTAAAGTCAGAATTGTGAGATATAAAGTCAGAATTGTGAGTTCTAAAGTCAGAATTGCGAGTTCTAAAGTCAGAATTGCAAGATATAAAGTCAGAATTGCGTGATATAAAGTCAGAATTGCGTGATATAAAGTCAGAATTGTGAGATATAAAGTCAGAATTGCGAGTTATAAAGTCAGAATTGCGAGATATAAAGTCAGAATTGCGAGATATAAAGTCAGAATTGCGAGATATAAAGTCAGAATTGTGAGATATAAAGTCAGAATTGCGAGATATAAAGTCAGAATTGCGAGATAAAGTCAGAATTGCGAGATATAAAGTCAGAATTGAATGATATAAAGTCAGAATTGTATGTTATAAAGTCAGAATTGCGAGATATAAAGTCAGAATTGCGAGTTCTAAAGTCAGAATTGCGAGTTCTAAAGTCAGAATTGCGAGTTCTAAAGTCAGAATTGCGAGTTCTAAAGTCAGAATTGCGAGTTCTAAAGTCAGAATTGTGAGTTCTAAAGTCAGAATTGTGAGTTCTAAAGTCAGAATTGTGAGATATAAAGTCAGAATTGCGAGTTCTAAAGTCAGAATTGTGAGATATAAAGTCAGAATTGTGAGTTCTAAAGTCAGAATTGCGAGTTCTAAAGTCAGAATTGCAAGATATAAAGTCAGAATTGCGTGATATAAAGTCAGAATTGTGAGATATAAAGTCAGAATTGTGAGTTATAAAGTCAGAATTGCGAGATATAAAGTCAGAATTGCGAGATATAAAGTCAGAATTGCGAGATATAAAGTCAGAATTGTGAGTTCTAAAGTCAGAATTGCGAGATATAAAGTCAGAATTGCGAGATATAAAGTCAGAATTGCGAGATAAAGTCAGAATTGCGAGATATAAAGTAAGAATTGTGAGATATAAAGTCAAAATTGTGAGATATAAAGTCAAAATTGCAAGTTTTAAAGTCAAAATTGAGTTATAAAGTCAGAATTGCGTGATAAAAACTCGCAATGACTATACCTCGCAATTGGAAGTTTGTTGAGGCCTCTAGTGAGCCCCGACCACAATGTTCTAGAGTGAGTTTAAGAAGTGTGTACTTAGTTTGGACAGCTTGTAATCATACACACTCTCTTCAAATACACGGATGCAGATGACCCCTCATGAGGAAAAAAAATAAAAAGACAGAGACAGTGCGTGTGATTTTGGGTTACAAAAATGCAGGAAACTACATGTCATGTTTGTGTGTTTTGGTGTGCATGTTGACAGCCATTGTTGCACAAAGGGGCTCTGCCTTTCCGTTCAGAGTGTGCTCAGAACAATGCCTTGTGGGTAAAACGGAAAAGTCGTATTGTAACTAACATGGGTGGAGCCATAATGCTCTAATACACACACATACAACTCTTAATTACCCTCTCACACACACGCATACATGATGGCCTGTAGGCTGAAAGGAAAAGCAGTGGAGCGTGGGTAATGTAGTACTTTAAATGTAACCACCACTAAAATCCATATCACAGATCCATATCACACACCAGCACTCACCAGTAATCAATCTCTACAACACAATACTGAGTGTAAGTGGCTGCATCATACAAAGTTAATGTAGTTATGACTCAAGCCACCTTACATTGTGCAATTGAAAGGGCGATTTTACGTGCAGTGAAGACTAGCAACTCTCAGAATCGACAGAGGACGCATGCAGAGTACAACCTACTATTTTTGAAAGAAAGTAGTATGTAGTATGCATAGAATGCTTAGATGACCTGGAATCAGTCTGACGCATAATTGGATCTGACTGCCAAAAGTTAAGATGTTTTTGACATAATTCTATTAAATATAACTTATTTCAGAGATTACAACTCGATGCAATCGGGTCAATGACGTGACAGGTCTTTTTTTTTTTTTTTTTTTTTGGTCCAAAGGCCTGAATAATAATAAAAAACAACAATATGACAACTAAAGTATGAGAGGTAGTACAACTAGATCTCTTTTATTGAATCCAAAAGGTTTTAATTATACTTTGCACATATAAAGGTATTTTAAAGATTTTGAAGTGTCAAAAGGTCATTCGGTTTAACCATCCAAAGGCCAATGCAGCCATTTCATTTGTGATTAAAACATCTTAAAATGTAATAAATGTATATATTTTTTTATTCTGGCATGATTTTATAACATCATATATCAACATAGTGCAAAACGGTATTAAAATTATGTGTAGATGCTTTGTTATGAGAAAGAATGTCCGGAAAAATGAATTTCATTGATGTCATTCGGAGTAACCAATATAAAGAGACCATTCTGGATCAAGCCATGCAGTCAATATCATGTGACAGGACATGACATCATTCAGACACCTGCAAAGGACCACATGGTCATGAAGCAAAGTAACTAACTCTCTTTTAACTATTTGAAAAATTCATGTTTTCACTCACTCATACGCATGTCCCGAAACATCACGTCATTCGGTACAACCACTATAAAACATGGAAAATGCCGAATATTTTTAAAAAATGGTACTAAATATAAAATGTTTGGTTGTCCTTTTGCCAGCTAGCCAGATATCAGCCTGTTAGCATTGTTTGAAAATATCGTCATTCGGTATAACCAAAAGTGTCATTTGGTAAAACCAAAATTTTGGTTAAACCGAATGACTTTTTTGGAGACAAATTTTGTCCATCTTGTAAAAAATGGCTAAAGCAGTGTTAATTGATTATAAAAACCACACAATCTTATTGTTAACACTTAATAAAACTTCAAAATTAATTATATCTCCATTATTCTTTTTACACTTTTAAAAACGTTATTTGTCAACAAACCAATCACTGAATTAAAAATGCAATGTGTCATGCAATAAAAAATATTAGAAATGTTTATTGGTCCATTCTGCATAATGTTTCACATACTATTAAAATAGGCACAGTATATACACTGAAAGAGTTAGGGGGTTAATGTGATCAAATTGGCTATAACTAAATTTCACATGCGTTTTATGCCATTTTCACATGTATTATTTTGTGGCAACTGGCAAGAATTAGCAAAAAACAGTTTCTATGCCATTAAAGCATGATTTGATAAAAAACTAACAATAATTAGTGTAAATCATCAAAAAGCACTGGAGCACTTTACTGCAGGTTTTCCTTGACTACCCTGTGAATTGAGGCCCCCAGGTCATGGTTGCAAGCTTATGGATAAACTGATTACTGCAAAAAAAAAAAAAATAAATAAATTAAATGCGCATGTACAAAGTATGTGCAGTTACAAAAATCCGGCAGTGCACGAGTTCACTGTCTTCGCTGACGATTAACTGTCATCCAGGTTAATTTAGTTTCCTTTTTTTCATGCCTCTTACAGCATAAGCTTAATACACATTCACCTTAAGTAAACATTCACATTAAACACACAAAACTTGAAAGAAATCACATTTTATTTGTGAGTAAGAACTGCACAGGGATAGAATGACACGAATTTAATATTTTAAATATTTAAAACCAGAATTTAAAGTGCATAAATGTACTTGTTAAGCCCATTAAGCTGCAATGGCAATAGGAGTGAAATGCATTATGGGTAACCCTGATGCTGTGCTTTAAGTAAATTATGCTGTCATTCAAATTCCACTTAATGCAGAACATTTCAACAGACAGGCTAATGTATTTCTCTGAAAGTTCAACTATAGCACACTTCCCTCCCTCCCTCCCTCGCTCTCCGTCTGCCTGAGGGAGTGTTTTCACTGTCTTTAATGGAATGCTGATAATATAGATTGACGGAAAAACAGAGAGGAAGGCATCAGATATTAGCTGGTCTAACTATGGCCTTCAAACCATGTCCATTATAGACTAATGAATACACGTGTGTCTGAACACAAGCAAAGCCGCTAGAAAAATGAATTGAGGAATAGGAAGCCCCGTCCTAAATCCTGCATCATTTCCTGTCCAGTGACCCCATCATATTGGACTGCGTTCCCTAACCTCCGGTTCAAGGTCTGCTTTGGCACGAAAGTACACTCATACAAACATACAATTACTCCTAACTCATGTCACCTGTAGGTCACCGCCATCACTTCCTGCTTTGGCCTGAGACCTACTCATCAACTTCCTGTCTGGCTCCAGTGCACAGGAGCACTTCCTGTGCTGCCCATCCTCTTTACAACAAAGAGCGCTGACCTCTGAAGTCACACACACACACACACACACACACACACACACACACACATGAATTTGGTAAATGCTAGGCCTACATTTTGTTCTTTAAACTACAAAATATTTTTTTTTAATTTTATATATATATATATATATATATATATATATATATATATATATATATATATATATATATATATATATATATATATATATATATATATATATATATTTTTTTTTTTTTTTTCCCCTAGTATTAAATATTAGGAATGGACTAATATAAAATTCTGGGCAGATACTCTGTAAAAGAATTTAATACATTAAAATAGTCACCTCTTAAAGTATAATACAAATGCAATAAAAATACAAAATTTAATATTACATTAATGAACAAAAAAAATAGGATAACACTATAGGATAACTAATAAAAAAACAGCTAATTTTAACTAATATATCAATATGGTTACAAACATTTTGAATTCATTATATTTTAAAAATATTTACAATTCTGATTTAAAAATAAAACATGAAAAATAACTGCGAGAAATTGTATGAGAATTATGAGAAATAAACTCGCAAAGGCCAGAAATAAAGTCAGAATAACGAGAAATAAACTTGCAACTGTGAGAAATAAGTCAGAATTGCAAGAAATAAAGTCAGAATTATAAGAAATAAATTTGCAACTGTGAGAAATAAAAGTCAGAATTACAAGAAATAAAGTCAGAATTACAAGAAACAAACTTGCAACTGAGAAATAAAAGTCAGAAATGCGAGAAATAAAGTCAGAATTACAAGAAATAAAGTCAGAATTAAAAGAAATTTAAGTCAGAATTGTGAGAAATAAAGTCAGAATTACGACTTATAAAGTCAGAATTGAGAAATAAACTTCTTTCTTTCTTTTTTAACGCCATACCAGCTTCAAAGGCTATGAGAAATAAACTCAACGGCTAGAAATAAAATCAGAATTGCGAGAAATACAGTCAGAATTACAAGAAATAAAGTCAGAATTACAAGAAATAAAGTCAGAATTACAAGAAATAAAGTCAGAATTACGAGAAACAAAGTCAGAATTACGAGAAACAAACTTGCAACAGAAATAAAAGTCAGAATTGCAAGTAATAAAGTCAGAATTACAAGAAATAAAGTCAGAATTACAAGAAATTTAAGTCAGAATTGTGAGAAATAAAGTCAGAATTACGAGTTATAAAGTCAGAATTGAGAAATAAACTCACATCGGCTAGAAATAAAAACAGAATTGCGAGAAATACAGTCAGAATTACAAGAAATAAAGTCAGAATTACGAGAAACAAACTTGCAACAGAAATAAAAGTCAGAATTGCAAGAAATAAAGTCAGAATTACAAGAAATAAAGTCAGAAATACAAGAAATAAAGTCAGAATTACAAGAAATAAAGTCAGAATTACGAGAAATAAAGTCAGAATTGTGAGAAATAAAGTCAGAATTACGAGTTATAAAGTCAGAATTGAGAAATAAACTCACATCGGCTAGAAATAAAATCAGAATTGCGAGAAATACAGTCAGAATTACAAGAAATAAAGTCAGAATTACAAGAAATAAAGTCAGAATTACGAGAAACAAACTTGCAACAGAAATAAAAGTCAGAATTGCAAGAAATAAAGTCAGAATTACAAGAAATAAAGTCAGAATTGTGAGAAACTCGCAACTGAGAAATAAAGTCAGAATTTTACATTTTACAAGATGCTGCCTTTTGTTTTAAAAAAACATTACAGCACAATCGATGCTTGCTCTGTGATGGTCAAACAGGAATTATTTTATTGAAATTGTTTTATTTTCTCGTGCAGAGTTTCTGTATTTCAGAAACACAAAAAGTGCACTCTTTTCATCCGATTCATTCAGTTGAAATAAAGATACTGACAGGTCAATCAAATAGTCACTTGTGTCCCTCAAACACATCATGCACAAGAATGTAAATTTGAGATACTGATGATCTTGTGAGATGAGTGTCTCAAATCTCTGCATGAATCTACCCACGCAAACCACGCGGCAGGAAACGCTCATAAAAGAGCTGCAGAGAAACAGGTGCAGGAGGAGGAGGAGGAGGTGAACTGGGTTACTGGAGCAGACGTGATGCGCAGAGACTTACTCAAGTGAAAAACACGAGTGTGCCGCCAGCCAAAGGACAGCAGACAGAACGGAGAGGAGTTATCTGAACACACTCACTGACGGGATATAGATTAGGTTATAGATTCAGGAAAGATAGTCTGAATACAGAAAAATGCAAACATAAATTAGAGCATATAATGATCAATACACATATTAGCTATATATTAAATATCAAGACAGCACTATTTTTATCCATATCGTTCAGCCCAAACACACAGCTATGATTAAACACACAGGCGTCATCCTCTGATCTAGAGTTCCACATTCCATCAAACACACGCTGTGGTCCAGATCTATTTCTGCCCTTCTGCTTTATGCAATATCACACACACACAGTGACTCTGTTGCCACGGTGACATAAGCAAAGTGACACATATGATTGACGTGTGTCAGCTGAAATTAACTTCTGCTCCCAGTCTCAACTCTGAGCAGCGTCACTAGCATCTACAACACGAAACAAATACAAAACAAACAACTCTTAAAGGGGCCACATTCTTCGTAATGTTTTACTGATCTACTATTTAAAGGAACACTCCACTTTTTTCGAAAATAGTCTCGTTTTCCAACTCCCCTAGATATGGCTAGGAACTATACTCTCATTTCGGCGTAATAATCAAGGAATTTTGCTGCCATGCCATGGGTGCAGCAGGCGCAATGATATTACGCAGCGCCTCTCGCAAATGTCTCCATGGTTGCAAGGATGTGTTAAAACATGTTAGCAAAATGCTAATTAATGTTAACAATGTGCTAAAACATGTTAATTTATGTTACCAAACTTGTTAAAACATGCTAGCAAAACATGCTAATTCATGTTACTAATGTGGTAAAACATGATAGCAATGTGTTAAATCATGCTACCAAGCTGCTAAATCATGGTAACATGTTAATTAATGTTAGGAATGCTTTAAAACATGCTAGCAAAATGTTAAAACATGTTTGCAACATGCTACTTCATGTTATCAAAGTGTTAAAACAATTTAGCAAAACATGCTAATTAATGCTATTAAAGGGTTTGAAAATGCCAATTCATTCTAGCAATGTGCTAAAACATGCTAGTAACATGCTAATTAATGGTATCAAAGTGTTTGAACATGCTAATTCATGCTAGCAATTAACAATGGAGGGGCATTTAATAGACAGAGCTGTAGTTCACTTACAAGCTACGCAATATCGCGTTCATTATCACAGATGAATCGCCTCGATAATGAACGCGATATTGTGTAGCTTGTCAGCGAACTACGGCTCTGTCTATTAAATGCCGCTCCATTTGAAAGCAGGTGATGGCGATTTAGCGGTAATCAGGGAACCGGCTTTACTGACGAAATGCGCGTGACAATTGCATGCGATATATCACCCAGCCCTACTAGCAATGTGCTAAAACATGTTAGCAACATGATAATACATGTTAGAAAAGTGCTAAATCATGTTAACAATGTGTTAAAACATGTTAGCAAACATGCTAATTAATGTTAGCAATGTGTTAAAATATGCTAATTTATGTTAACAACTTGTTAAAACATGCTAACAACATGCTAATTCATGTTAGCAAAGAATGAAATCATGTTAGCAATGTGGTAAATGTGAATTCATGCTAGCAATGTGTTAAATCATGCTATCAAACTGCTAAATCATGCTAGCAACATGTTAACAAAATGCTAATTCATTCTAATAACATGCTAATCATGCTAACAACCTACTAATCCATGTTAGCAATGTGTTAAATCACATTAGCAACATGTTAAAACATACTAGTAACATTTTTAATAGTAATTTTTAATAGTAACTTGTCAAGCCAACATCAAAGTTTGTCATCAAACTTTACTCATCTAGTTACAACTAGTTATTTGATTTCAAAAATATGTAAATGTTGAAAATAACATTAACCAAGATAATTAAATGCAGTAGGAGTATTGTTCCTTGATATATCAATTTTTTTTTTTGAGTGTAGTGCATATTAACTGATGTAGTTAACTAATGTTAACAAATGAAACCGTTTTAGATATATTCTCAAGACAATTCTTATAAAACAATGTGCAACACCACCAAATAACATCATTGGACACCCATACTCGTGTCTTTGTTCATCTTTTTCCCATAATGCAAGCAATACATTTTGTGAAACGTTTGTGACTTCGAGACAGTCAAAGTGTCAGGTAAACAGAGCACTGCAAGCAGACAGACTGTACGTCAGGAGGACTGATGATGTTTCAATAGTTTCTGTTTGGTAAACAGAGCATTACGCAGCCCGAGAGAATGACAGCGCAGCAATGGGAGAAAAGCACAGAGATTATCATTTCCGGATGCAAAACACTCGTTATCCTTCACTCGCTATCTCTCTCACACACACGCTCACGACCTTCTCCGGAGAGCCTCATCCTGCTCTCAACTCTCTCCGTCTGCCCTTGGATGATGTCTAATAGAATTTCCGGAAGTATTTTTACCCCATTCATTCTCTCCAAAAGCATTGAAAAAAATCATAAAAGAGTCCTCTGCCTTGAACCAAATCAAAAAGCATGAATATGAACAACATTACAATTCAAAATAATACTGTATATTTACTCTAAAGTCATCATGAAATCAAAACTGACCCGATACATTCGTAAATATTATTTCAAATAAACACAATGTCTGTCTTTGTAATGTTTTATCAGAATGCTCCACTTGGAAAGCTGACATCACCAAGTCCACTTACCTTTTAACCCCTCCCCCTCAACCACCTGACTCAATTCACCCACTTTTTATGATCCAATTATTGGATAAAATCAAGTTCTTACATTTTTTTTCCCGTTTCACTTGGAATTACACTAGATTACAGAAGTAAAATGGGTTACGAACGGAATTACAGGCTTAATCATCTTTTACGAGGGAATGAACAAACTACTAGCTAATGTAACTGAATCAGTCAGTTTTCTCTAATGCATTCTTATTTTTCCAAAACTTCTACTTGTGAAACCCTAGTGGTGAGCTCTATTTCAGCATGAAAACTGGCACACTGAAACTACAGGGTAAAACGATCATTTATATCCTCTAAATCAGACAGGATGCTTTGATAGCACAATATGAACCCAGATGTTTGGCTTGAGTTACACAGAACCCGTTTGCAGACGGTTTAATATGATCTGAGGTTCTGCCATCAGCAGTTCTGAATGTCCTATTTTGGACTTACGGGCCTTGAATAGATGCTGGCACAGCGAAGACCAAACATTCAAGTGCATGTTTCACTGATAAAGTAGAAAGTGAAATACACTGTTTCTGATACAGGTATCAAAAGAGCGCAGAACTATTTGTCTATGGTGTGTTTGCGAAAACGAGCATTTTCCTCTTTAAAGAAACTCTCATCAGTGCACTAAATGAACCCTCAGATCTAAATCCTAAATATCCCAAACAGATTAGTCAAATGACCATCTCATTCATCTCCTGCAGAACATGAAAGACTTTCTCTGCATCTCTTTTTCTGGACGCAGATCTTTGGGTTGGATCCACCCTGAGTTTGACTGGATCAAATGAGCACTTAGACAAAAGCCACACAACTGGAACGGGAAGGAATGTCCCTGGAATTTCACATCAGAAGCTTCTGTATTCCCAGAAATACTTTCTTTGTTGGAGAGGAACTTGCTCGCACATTTTATTTATTTATTTTTTTTAAAAAGAGGGCAATTAATGTATTAATGCAACACTATATTAATATAATTATATATATAAATATATTATATTATATTATATTATATTATATTATATTATATTATATTATATATATTATATTATATTATATTATATTATATTATATTATATTATATTATATTATATTATATTATATTATATTATATTATATTATATTATATTAGGGGTGTAAAGGTACACATATTCATACCAAACCGTTTTGGTACAGGGCTTTTGGTTCGTTGCACATGTGTACCGAAGCATTACATTGCAACACTGTATCCTAACCACCATTAACCACTAATAATCACAATAAGCTCTGCGTTTTGTAACTTTCGATAAGAAAGAAAGTGCCATACTTCAAATTCTGTCCACGAAATCACAAAATTTAAACAGAAAATGCTGTTTTGACACTCTTTGATACAGCGTGACATAGGGCTGCACGATTAATCGCATGCTTTTGTCATGCGTGTCTTGTCAGTAAAGCCGGTTCTGTGATTAGCGGTAAATGTCCATCACCTGCTTTCAAATGGAGTGGCACTTAATATACAGAGCCGTAGTTCGCGGACAAGCTACGCAATATCGCGTTCGTAATCGAAAGCGAGTCATCTCGATTCAATCTCGTGCAATTAATCGTGTAGCCCTAGCGTGACAGATCACTGTACAGGCGCCTCAGTTCAACCGGCAGCGCGAGCATCTCTTCCTCTTTAATACTAGTTACAGAATAAACATGAATGAACATCTGAAGGTATGTTGAAAGATACAGTACAACTTACTGAAACAGTCATATATTGTGTAATTGCTCAATCAGTGTTTCAACAGCAGAAAAGACATCAATGAAAGCTTGTAAACAATATGTCATGTAGCATTTACCTCAGAAAAGCCATTCAGTTTCCAAAGTTTGATCGTTTGCTAGAGAAATACATGCACTGTATTAGCCTATGTATTGATTATATTTTACTTAACCTTTTAGTGATGTCCTGATTAGGCTATTTAATGTATGTTTAAATAAATCTGTTGTGAAAATGACAACCACTGTGTAGAAATGATTATATTTCAACAACGAATTGGAGTAAAAACATTTAGAAGTTAATGCAAAAACTGCCTTAGATGCTGCTTACATGTTTACATAGGCCTACAATTAGTTATTTCTCAATATTAAAGTAGTATAATGTTCAAGTAAGGGCTCCCTACATAGTTTATAGCATTAGCAGAGATCATATTTTTTTATCCTTAAGGAACTTTTAGTTATAATTTAATATATTTAAAGACAAAAACACAATTTGTTCAGTAAACCACTGTTTAATAAAAAAAAACTGTTTAGTTTTAGTTTTCTCCCCACCTGCTGTACCGAAAACCATACCAAACCGTGACTTCAAAACTGATATATATATATATTGAATTGAGCAAAAATTCCAGAACACCTAAAGAATATAAACAATAGCACAACCTTCAAGAGAAGTAAATTGACTTTGAAGAACATCCAAAACAAACCCTGGTCTAACTAAATCCAATAGTGTACATTGACAGAAATAAATGAGACCATTATAAAGTCTAAAATCCAACATCACAATAAGAGTCATTGAAACCAAAGTACAACTAGTTTGTGAACTGCAATAAGAATGTGTGCACTTTATGACTAGTACTAAACGAAAGCTCAAAAGATCAACGTTACACTTCATAAGTAAATACAAAGTGACCAAATACAAAGTTCAACCCGCCTTGATATTATATATTACTCCTGTTGCGTCACACTCAGAAAACAAAGTCCAAATTCTTCCACATAAATTCTACAATGACCTTGATGAATTCTGCATGCTGCACATGCTTTCAGCGCATCCGTTCTCACCTGTATCTGGTTCTCTGCCATTAAAATATTCCGTCTCCTCTAGAAGACGTTGGGTTCTCCGACTGGTATTCCCCATGTAGGACCCGGACAAATTCTGGATATCGAAATTAGGAACTAGTTTAGAGACCCAAATAGACTTCGTCCAATCTCAGGGATCTCAAGCTGGATGTGATACTGGACATTTTCTTCAATCAAAAAAAAAAAAAAGCCTGTTGTCCAACAGGTCACTGGTAGAAGTCAGAAATAAGCATCCAGGACCAGAGACATTGCTCAAGGTTCACAGTTAGTCACCCTCAGTCAAATCCCATGACCCAGCCTGACTCAGACATCAAACCGAGTGGAATCTAAAAATAAACTCAAATAGAACTGCAGAGAACTTCCAGAATCCGTCGTCTCAGAGTTCCATGTGTGTCGGATGATGCTGGAATGCCAAAACATCCCGATTCCAAAAGGAACTATGGAGCAATGACGGTCAAAATCCGCATGGATGAAAAACCGCCTGACATGTGAGAAATGATCGATTAAGCCTACGGCATGGAAAACTGTGCACACGCAAACTGAATTACACCGATCCGGAAAAAGACAAAGGCATTGGAAAAGCGGTCAATACATTTTAAACCTCCATTATGGAGATTTGAGCAGCTCAAATACAGCTCAAATCAGAGAAGAGCGCTTTGAAATTCTCAATCTCTCATCTATCCATTCCGTACTTTATTCCCACAAAGCCCTGCACGTCCACATACACACGCCTGCTACTCTCAAACACACACACATGGCGCAAGTACCATCTAATTACTGAAGCTCAGGATAGTAAGAGCATGTTTTTCATTCTAGTAATCTACTGCGCTCATTTCTCTAAAACCCCAAATTACAGTTTTGGGACAAAAAACAAGTAGCCAGAGACGACTCTAAATAATTCTGCGCTTATTCTGGCCAATCAAAGGCCGAAACGCTCCCGACAGCCAATCAGAATGCACTGCACTCAATCAGGAATTAGGAACGTAAGCCAAATAAAGCCTATTAAGTTATTATATTCGATTAAAAGTCATTTATTTTAGATCAGCATTGACTAAAGATTGCATCCTTACATTAAAAACTTTAATCTTTTACTTTACTACAAAACCCCATTTAAAAAAAATGACGTTTTTACTGCTTTTCTGGACCTTGAATATGGTAATTACATTGCTTTCTATGGGGGATAAAAAAAAAAAAAAAAAACTCTCAGATTTCATCAAAAATATCTTAATTTGTGTTCTTACGGGTGTGGAACGACATGAGGGTGAGTAATAAATGACAGAATTTTCATTTTAACCTTTAAATATTTAAATATATACATACACAATATACTCTCTATATATTCTCATCCAGCCCAAACATGCACTAGTTATCTTAATCTCTCATGTGTCTGTATTTCTCAGTAGTACGTTATCTCTCAGTTGACTGCTAGACTGTGTTTAGGACACCAGCATGTACATGTGAGCACTCTGGGATTTACATAGCAATGCAACTATTCATAGATAAACACACACACCCGACCGAATGCATTACACATCTACGAGCACTTATAAATAATTTTGTTGTCAGGGATTCACATAGCGACGCAGCTACTCATAACTACATCCAAAACACCCTCCGAATACATGACACATTATTACAGTCGAGTTATTTGGAGAATGTCACAATGGCTTAACCACATGAAAACACAGACATGCAGGGCCGATTCCTCAGAACTGCTCAGATATAACAAGACTTATTTTAAGTATCTTTGAATAGGGAGGAAATCGATCTTGCAAAAAAAAGAAAATTCTGTCATCACTTAAATGAGGCTCCAAACCCTAAATACTTTAATCTTCAGTAGAAACACAAAAGAAGAAATGCTGAAACATTGTTCTATATCAAACAGTGACTACATTTATATGTGCAATAATCAGAGTAAGGACTTAAGGCTGGCCCGAACTAAAAGAGTTTTAAAATCTTATCAGATGTTCAAAATGTGAGAGACCACAAACACAACAACAAAAAAAATCATAAATTTAAAGGGTTAGTTCACCCAAAAATGAAAATAATGTCATTTATTACTCACCCTCATGCCGTTCCACACCCATAAGACCTTCGTTCATCTTCAGATCACAAGAATTAAGATATTTTTGATGAAATCTGATGACTCAGTGAGGCCTGCATAGCCAGCAATGACATTTCCTCTCTCAAGATCCATTAATGTACTAAAAACATATTTAAATCAGTTCATGTGAGTACAGTGGTTCAATATTAATATTATAAAGCGACGATAATATTTTTGGTGCGCCAAAAAAAAAACTAAATAACGACTTATATAGTGATGGCCGATTTCAAAACACTGCTTCAGGAAGATTTGGAGCGTTATGAATCAGCGTATCAAATCATGATTCGGATTGTGTCAAACCGCCAAACTGCTGAAATCACGTGACTTTGTCGCTCCGAACCGCTGATTCGATGCGCTGATTCATAACGCTCCGAAGCTTCATGAAGCAGAGTTTTGAAATAGGCCATCACTTTATAAGTCGTTATTTTGGCCATCACTAAATCCGTTTTTTTTTTTTTTTTGCCGCACCAAAAATATTCTCATCGCATTATATGCAAAAATATCTTAATTTGCGTTCCGAAGATTAACGAATTAACGATTAATGAACTAACCCCTTAACAGTTTTGTTCTTATAGTGTGTGTAGTGCCGCAATGTGACCAAGACTGCACATCACACACTACTGTTGTGTGTACACCAAAAGCAAATTTAATTATTTGCGCAAGCAGATTACAAACAAAGTCAATGCAAAGATGCAAATAGACACAAATTAATGCCAGGCAATGCAAATGACGTGAATTGGGCAACGCGATTGCCGCGAACGTTCGATATTCGCCTCAATCGCGTCTTCGCAAATTCGCATGACGCGTTGTCGCGCAAGCCAATCAGCGAAGAGCTTATTAACATGTTTGGTTTGACACGTCTGGTTCTATAAGAAAATGGAAGACACTCCTCATCGTGCGAGTGATGCGAAAAACGAGTAACGCGATGCGAATATTCGCTTCGAAGGGGCCGTTCACACAGAACACGTTTTTCCATTCCAACTTTTCCATTGTTCCATTGTAAATATATGCTAGACGGACATGTAGGACCGTTGCACTCGAGTCTTGCATCTTTTGGAGCATCTTGCGCAAGACATGGCGTTCTAAAATGTTGCGCTTATGTTAAAATCAGTTCAACTTTTAAAAAATGCATCTCGAGACATTTTTTTCCACTGCCACTCTTTTCCACTTTCCACTGCCACTCTATGTGAACCAGCTAGGGCTGGGCGATATATCGCATGCGATTGTCAATGAACGCGATATTGCGTAGCTTATCAGTGAACTACGGCTCTGCCTATTAAATGCCGCTCCATTTGAAAGCAGGTGATGCCGATTTAGCGGTAATCAGGGAACCGGCTTTACTGACGAAATGCGCGTGACAATCGCATGCGATATATCGCCCAGCCCTAGAACCAGCCATAATAGATTCCATTCACAAACAACAAGAATCCCGACTGTGAACACGGGAACTCTCGCGAAATCAAGCATGACTTTAGAGTAAATAAGCATGGCAGACAACAGACAAGAAGAAATGGTGTGTTTAGACTGCTTTTTACAGAAAATTCATGGAAGAGAAAAGAAAAATGTTTTGGTAAAGTCGTGTTACACTTCCGTCTTCCTTTAGCTCGCTTTCTGATTGGTTCCATGTGACAAACGATACCCAATCTACAGAATGCGAGCGAGTTTGTCCTCTGGGTTCCCCCCATACAACAGGATTTCTGATCGTAAATATTCAACACGTTGGCTATTTAAGGTCTGGGTATACTTAATTTTCCACGTTCCGCTTCGTCTCACGCAGAGTTTAGCGTGCAAGACTTTCAAAGTGTACTCCTTTGGCCGTGAGCATGGAGAGACATGTTTGCCGTATGCGCACTATTTAGTGGACGGCTGTTTTCAAGCGCTAAAGTCATTCGCACATGCGCTGTTGTACGCGTACCATGCGCGCGGTTATAAAAATTGGGCTGCACGTGGACAGGGTGTGGTGATATCCGCAGACCCTCTTGATGATGTAAAATACATCACCGACCGTCGCGGAACGTGGACGGCCGATGTATACTTTGGGCTTCACAATTTGAGATCGGTGCGGCCCCGACGTTCTTCTGAGCAGATTCAATCACTCTTAACATACCTCACACCACGGGAAAATCTGATAAGATAATCTGAACCATCAACCAGATAATTGGGACTTTACCTAGGATTGTCGAAAGGGGAGAATTGGGCCCAAAATCGGCCTGATTATCTTGTAGTGGGTGCTTGTGTGGATGCCTTTAATCGCAGTAAGATGTTCACATGACGCAACAAGCAAACCATTTCACTCCCATTTACATGCAATTTTCATTATTCTGATTGTTCTCTAAGAATCATGGTTATTTTTATCACCATTATTCACATATGCACAGCACAAATGATGAACTCACATACAGAAGGTCTGTTACTGGACAAGCTCTTCCAGCGCACACAGATTTATTAGCCGGTTCTTCGGTATCTGGCTTCAGCCACTGTTGTACTATGTTTATATGACTTGTGCACTATATTCCAATGACTTTTGAGAGCTATGAAGGAGAGGATTATCAGTTAAATTGAATGTTTTCAGAAAGAATACAGCATATAGTTGTGTGGAACACCATTATGATATGATAAAAGCCATGGTCACTATTCTTCATTGCATAAAAAAAACAAAACAAAAAAATTCCACAGAAATCAAGCAAGATCATACAGGTTTGGATCAACATGATGTTGAGCAATTAATGGCAGAATTTTTATTTTCACTGAGCTGTTCTCTTAAGATCTTCCATACACTTAAAAATAAAGTTCTTTATTGGCATTGATGGTTCCATTAAGAACCTTTAACATCCATGGAACCTTTCCATTCCACAAAAGGTTCTTTAGATTATTAAAACATTCTTAAAAAATGGTTCTTCAAGGAACCAAAAATCATTCTTCTATGGCTTTGAGTAGAAACCCTTTCTTGGAAGCTTTATTTTTAAGAGTGTACTGGTTAGTCTGAAGCCTTGAGACACAAGTACATGCACTCAAGATTTCTCACACACTCATTTTCTTCCCCAAAAGTTCATTTTCTCACTGTCGTAAGGAAGTTGAGGGAGGTCAAATCAGCTTCCTGGTTTTGTTCAAAGCCACAGGGATAGAGAGAAGCAGACAGAGGGAGGTAGTTCATAGTAAGTGACTTGTTTTAACATTTCTGCATGAATGACTGTGGCATTATGACATCAGGTCAGTGTATCCACAGCGACAAAGAAACATGTTGATGCGGAGAATTGCATCAGAACGCACACATACAGAGTCCGCCTGCGCACTCCGTCCTGCTCTTGTTGTTTCGGGCTGGCTTTAGACTTATCCAGAACCGTACATCGATTCGCCTGACCAGCAGAACGCACAAAAGACAAACAGGCAACCCGGTAACTAAACACACACAAACCTCCAATACAAACAAAGCGGGTAAGCACATGGGAGAGACTTCCTACAGGTCGGTGCAAGACGGGACACAGCGTGTGCCTGAACAGAACATGCAAAGAATGCGGCTTCCAAAACCATTCGAATACAACAGCTAAATTGTGCATATTGTTCAAATTAAGTTCATTCTCAAATAAGAAGTGTGCTGACACGATTTACAAGGCTCAAACATGTTCAGCCCCGATAAAATGCGTGTTTTAGTTGTGCCTCAAAGGAATGTTCAGGTGAGTAACGCCTCGGGGTATGCATTCTTCACCTTCCCACAATAAGAAATCAGCTCGGCTGTTATGGAAAGTAACAGTTTCAAAGGTTTCACTGTTTCTGCTGTTCAAAAGTTTGGGGTCAGTAAGCTTTTTTAAAAGAAATTAATACTTTTATTCAGCAAGGATGCATTCTTTTGAACTTTGTTCATCAAAGAATTCTGAAAAATGAAATGCATCAGTGTTTCCACAAAAATACGAAGCCACACAACATTGATCATAAACAGAAATGTTTCTTGAGCAGCAAACCAACATATTAGAGTGATTTCTGAAGGATCATGTGACACTGAAGACTGGAGTAATGATGCTGAAAATTCAGCTTTGATCACAGGAATAAATTACATTTTACAATTCTTAAAAAACAGTTATAATATTTCACTTTTTACTGTTTTTTGATCAAATAAATGAAGCCTTGGCGAACATTCAAAAGCTTTTTTAAATGTTACTGACCTCAAATTTTTGGACAATAATGTAATAACAATAATAATAATAATACTTGCCCATTTAAATGTAGCTTCTCCACGCATTTTGCAGAGTAAAAGCAAAATACTTTCATTAAAAATATTATAAATCTATACCATTTTGCCAGATGTTTATTTTTCTGTAAAAAAAAAAAAGTGTTTAAACTATAATTTTTCTGTCTAAAATTAAGAATAAAACCCCTACAAGCAAACCTACAATTTGGCTTTTTTTCTTTTACATGAAATAAAATTATTTCTATTTGCTTCCAATATCAACCCAATCAGCAACCAATAATCCTAATATTGATCATTAATGATATACTGCATTGTGTGCATAAAAAAGATGGTTTTATTAGTTGTTCTACTGAACAACAAAACTTCCCCTTCAGCCTCACCCCAAACCCTGAGCCGATCCGGGCGTTCGGGACAGCTGTTTAGGGTGAGGTGATCAGAGGGATTGAGTTTCCTTCCCACCGCCGAAAGAAACCTCCTGTCGCTTTCCGTTAAGACTCACCACAGCCAGACAGACACATCCAGAGAGAGACAGACAGTCTGTGTTGTCATATTCCTAAACATGACATGCAACATGACAGCATCCAACTCAGAGAGCTTGACAAACATATTTAACAAGACCACACTGTCTCCACAAAAAAAAAAAAAACATTTGCATTATTGGTGGTGACTTTATCTAAAACCTACTACTCAAACAACATTTGCATAACACATGCAGCTTTTATGAACTCATTTTACTACATAAAGACATATAAATGAGCTGCAAATATTAAAACGGTTAGAAAAATGACTTTACATTAAACTTTAAATGTTCAAAACTCAGAAACAAAGTCTGAAAACACACATATGAACCCTTTAAATAATAGAACAAAACTTCACTATTTAATGAACCTATGCATAACCTATGCATCAACTCATAAACTTCACTTCTCAGGGAAAATCAGCCTGTGCGAGCATGAGATTGACAACAGCAGGAGGATGGAGAGCCTCTACTGCTGCTGTAGTGTTTGCATGCGAGCATGGCTTGATAAATGCATGTTTAATTGCACAGACAGAACGCTCTCTGATGGTCTGCATGAGTCTCTCTCGGTAGAAAAGCACCGTTTAAATGTCCCGTGCGGCAGCGCGAGCTCGGACTCGCTAGCGCGTGCTAACGGGCACTGATTTATTCCACCACATATTTCTGGCTCGAAATAAACATTAGAGGCCCGTGCCTTTGGTGCATTCCTAACAAGAGCATTAAACGCATCGGTGAAGGATTTCGGAGCTGTTAAAGTGCAATATAAGCAGGCCTACACACTCAGAGGGCCGGTTCGCGCTTACCGTGCTTGCTTTCTATTTTCCCCGACATGATCGCTGCGCTGGCCGGAGCAAATCCTCAGTTTGGACAGCCACAGGAGGACAAAATGGGGAATTTAGGCCACAGAAATCCCGAGTTATATTCTTCAGCCACACATTTTGATGTACTGGGTCGGTGTGGCGATATAGATCCCCGGGAAAAACAGCCAACAATCCGTTCACATGCACACGCTGGCGACAGACAGACAGTGAAACCTACTGCTGATGTATGTGTGTGTGTGTGTGTGTGTGTGTGTGTGGAGTCCCGTCCTGAGGATCCATTGGGATGCGAACACAGCGCCCCTCTCTGACTGGAATCACGAACTACAGGGATGAAAACGGGATTGTTTGATGTCAGACTGACAGGAATAATTAAGCTAAACACATATTCTGTCAATATTTCGTGTCTTTTTTAGAAGTTATATCAGTTTTTGTCTTCTGCGAACACAAAATGAGATGTTTGTCAGAATGTTCACGCTGCTCTTTTCCGTACAATGACAGTGCATGAGGGCTAAGCCCCGCTAAAACCAGCCTAAGTTGATTTGCTGGTGTTTTTAGAGGAGTTTTGGCCACTTTTTTTAGTCAGTCTGGGAGATTTAGCAAAGATTTAGCTAACCAGCCAACCGTTTTTGTGTTTGTTTGTTTTCAGCAGGGCGTTCGTTTTTTCGTTGTGTCAAGAACATAAAAAAGGGAAAAATAGTAAAATATTTAGAATTATTATATTATTATTAAATTACAATCAATCAAATTACTTCCAAGACATTAAAAAAGAGTTTTGAACGCTTATTAGAAAAACTCACTGAATGATCTGAAGCGTGGCGATCTGCTGCCATCTAGCGGATAAATCATGGAATCACAACATTGACTTTTAGTATGATCACGTGTCTCCGTGTCATATAAAAATAAATATGAGACTATAGTGTACATGAGAGAGAGTATCATTGGTTAGTATCTCGAAACGAAAAGAATTTAACTAGTTTTGGTGGCGCTGCAATAACCTCGCCCACCACTAGATGGGGCGCTCGAGCTCAAAACACCTGCAAAATATTTCACCTTCTGTATTTTATTTACTCCATATTTTGTCTTGCCTGAGGAAAACACCCAGTCAGCGTCAAATCTTTTCTATTTCAAAGAAGCAACAACAATATAAGTGTGTATTTTATTATTATTCCCCATGCAACAAGTAAACTTCAATGTTCTTTTGAACAGAGAAAACGTCAAATGAGTTTGTATAGAGCTTACAGCTCTCCTAAAACAACATAAATATGTTATATACATATACAAAGCCTTTTGTTGTTCTGTATTAAGTTTGTAATCTCTTGCGATCTGAGCAGCATCTGTCAGTATGTGTGTCCATGCATGTCAATATCTCAGGTCTAACCGAGAGAGATCAGAGAAGTGCAGCAGGGATCGTTTGATCCGCCTGACTGTCAGCGTGAAGAATGTTGGAGCTGAATCTACAGTAACCGTGAATACAAGATCAAAAGCTCTTCGCTTACAGATATCAAAATGTATATATATATATATATATATATAGACAGATGGAGGAATGTTTTGTCTTTTGACCTCCAGCACAATGACATATTGACTGATGCACACACATGTCCTTAAAAAAGCAGGTTGAGACAGTGGGAAAGGTCAAAGGTCATGTTTCTAACCTGTTCAATAACTTGCACAAGAGATAGAATGATCCGTCAAGGGTGACACAAATACATATATACAATGACACACGTGTACACACACACAGATGAGGTCAAGAGGAGCTTCACACACAAAACTGCTTACACACACACAGCTCTGCAATATGAAGAAAGAATATGACATTAAAATTGAATACAATCAAAATAAAAGATGAAACTACTGCAAAGGCAAAATGCACTGGAGGGTAAGAGTGAAGGATGAAGGGATGACATTTAGAGTAGGCCTACAGAGAAACCCCAGGGGTCCAGGACAGGCCGATAGAGAAGAAAGTGCATTTTTATGGGTGTTTTTAGGTTTATGTTTGGGTGGAGGACGGCTAAATATCAAGGTAAACATTTAAGTTCTTTATCAGAGTCATTAAAGTGAGATTGAAATGTACAGAAAGCATCTGTATAAGTATAACACTTATATATCGATGGGCAGATCGATATGAAGTATCGATATATCGATACTGACACTGAGTATTGAAAGTATCGATACTCAAATTAAAATATCAATACTAAAGTGTGTTTTTTTTTTTTTTTAACCAGTGATTTTGTTTATTTAACAATAAATTTAATGCATTGGATTGCACAAATAACCTATGTTAGCTAATAATTTGTAGTAGAAGTATTTTCCTGCTTATCTGAACATGCAAATGCAGCAAGTCAGAACCAATCAATCACAGAGAGCGTTCGCTCACTGCCGACACTATATTCAAACAGGGCTAGGTTTAGTACCGTAAGAAGCCATTGATACTTTTGGGAAATGCCGCCCAGAACAATGCTTAACAGAAGACAGAAAAATATAATATTATTATTATTAGTTATTTCACAATAAACAAAATGAAATAGCCTAGGCTACATAGTTTGTGCAATTACATTTATTTAAAATGAACGTTAAAAGTTCATATTGATGTTCTGTCAGAATACAAATGTTTCATTTAATGGGTGCAACAGCCTGTCAATGCGGTCCCTTATGAAAATGAACCGTCACTACAGTGACCATAGTTAGGCATATAGTAGGCTTATTTGTAGATTTTCCAAGTAAACATTTTAACCATGTGTAAACAAAAATATAATCTAATAAACTGCAATTAAAGCATATTGAATGTTAAAATGCCTTTAAAATACAATGTTAAGTGGGTATCATAACCCATTTTACTCTTACTAGCCTAATTCAATAATTGAATAAATGTTAAAATCTTTAAGTTCATATTAGAGGTATCATATCGGTATCAATATCGGCGATATTGGCCTTGAAAGTATCGGTACTGTATCAAAAACAAAATAAGTGGTATCGCCCATCCCTACCAGACGCGACGCGACTGAGATGCGATAATGTCAATCAAAAATCACAGCCAATCAGAAGAGCGCGTGGGCGGAGTCTCTCGGCAAGCTCCCGCCACTCGCAACGAAGCGGGTAAGTACATAATCAAATTCTTGATTATTACAGCATTTTAACATTATTAAAATATATATAGGCCTACTGAGTTACTGAAACAATCTTTGTCATAGAATACACTTGTAAGTTCACAATGAGTTGACAGTTTGAACGTTCGTGTTTACTTTTATTTATTTTGAAAATCTGAGGTGAATTGTCCGTTGCTGCTTTCAGTACGGTTATAAAAGACACACAAAATGACGATCAAACTCACATTAGACGCTTTTAACATTATAAAGCACATAAACAGTACCTGAGATTATCATTATAATATTTTGTGAAGTTGTTCCAGCCTAGTTAGGACAAAAACTCCGATTAACATGGAAAAGATACCTTTTATCGCGTGTCGTCGCGTCGCGTCTGGTTAGGACACGGTGATACACATTTATAACTTGATGAAAATTATGAGTTTTTATATAAAGCTGGTATAGCGATAGTGTCTACTGCTCATATATATACTGTAAACCACCTACAATCCTTTTAAAATTAGTAGAAACGATGCCAAATGTTTTTCTTTAAACCTAAAATCAATATTTAAACAATTTAAGATCAAATTAATGTTGTAATTAACAATCAAAATAAGAAATGAAATAAATTATTTTATTTATACAAATACATTTAATAAGAAAAAAGGAATTAAGGCCCATTCACATCAAGAATTATAACTATAAAGATAAGTATAATGATAACTATATTTGCGTCCACACCAACGAACGATAATGGTCTGTTTATTCTAAAGGCAGGAACACACCAAGCTGAAGTTGGTCCTCGTCGGCTTTTTTTTTGGGCCGATTTGACGTTGAATCGGCGTCGGAGCTCGTCGGCCCGTGTTGATTGGCTGTTCAGCTACTGCCACCTGCTGATATGGAAAGGCATTTCAGGCGCAGAACTGACGAGCTACTTGGCCGTCGGCTGTCTAGCGTTGGTTTGGTGTGTCAAGCCAACTTTGGACCCAGACGCTGCCGACGTGAGCCAACCCCGCAGTCTGCTTTCGTTGCCACTAGTTTGTCGGCGTCGGCTTGGTGTGTTCCTGCCTTTAGTTCACGCGCTGCGGTTTCAAAGTGTGTACAACATGCTTTTGCTGTTCTTGTCGCATTTACACAGCTTTAACCAGCAGATGTCCTCAGCACGCTATGTTTAGAGTGAATAGCTAGTGTAATCGATATAATCTAACAGTGAATTTAGCTGACAAAGTCAATATAGCGGAATAAAAACAACGCCTAGTCTTTTTCACTGCAACTTCAAAGGAAGCAAGACAATGTTGTCGAAACTAGCGCTGGATGCCTGAGATAATTTTATATTACATTGTTTGCTAGCCTGGCATAATGATCTCATCGTTAATACTTCTCACCATTTATTCCGAGGGTATGACCGATTGTTTTCCATATATCCATTTTCTTTAAAGTATCCTTGAAAGGTTTGAATTGTCAAACAGTGGTGTCTTTTTTTTTGGACCTCTGTGATTAACTTCTCCACAATGTTGCCTGCCATTTTAAATGCGCGAGCCATTAAATTAGAATGGATTCTGATTGGCTGTCAGTGTTTTATTGTTCAACAGCTGGAAAAAATCATTCTGAAAGTGATCCCAATGATATTGTTTCTCTATATCGTTATCGTTATAGCTGTGGTGTGGACAGTGCTGTTCTTTTATATTTAGAACGATTTTTAGAACTATATCTTTATCGTTATCTTTATAGTTATCGTTCTTGGTGTGAATGGGCCTTTAGGCTAATAAAAAATAACAGTTTAATAATTCAAAAATAAAATGTAAATAAACCACTTAAAACTGACTGTGAATATTAATATCCAATTTTTTATTCCGAACACAGCCATGAAGTCAAAGGACAAATATCAGAGGGATTTCGCTGCCATGTTTCGTTCCAGTGAGTGAGCCCGGGATTCAGTCCAGAGAACGGCCACATCAGAGCCGCGAACGCCACCACACACGGGACGAGGACAGGCCTGCACTTTGATCCACACTCCTTAATGAGCAGAGTGAGAGAGAGAAGCTTCCTCTTGATGCTGGATACACCAGCGGCGTAAATGACACACACACAAGTTGATTGGCGTTTGTGTGATGTGTTTAACATTGATTCAAGGTTAAATTGATTGTCATGGCATTCTATACGTGCTCCAAGGAACATTTCTTTACTGTAAAAACTGCACACACACACACACACACACACACACACACACACACACACACACACACACACACACACACACAGTGGCCATTATCCCAAACCCTACTTAGAAATATCACAGAGGGAAACTCATTTAAAGAAGAAAACAACATCCGTTAAGCTCATCCAGAACAACAAACACAAAGACTGTAATTCATTTTAAAACTCCCCGAAGTCAACACAACTAATACAGAGCTAGTTATGAATATAATAATCTTCCATCAGGGGCAGAAACTGAATTGTCTTTAGCCTTGTGTGTGTGTGTGTGTGTGTGTGTGTGTGTGTGCGCGTTAAGTCTTGCATGTGCTATTTTAAATCGATGCAGCTAGAACCCAATCAAAAGGAATATTTAATGGCCCAGCGCTGGTTTGTATGCATGTGCTGATGTGAGGTGTGAGGTTCAAACTCTCTCTCTCTCTTGCGCTCTAGTGTACGGCAGGTATTTTAGTGTACTGAATACTAGTGTACTACTTACATAAAATAATAATGATCAATTTAATCATTTAATATCATTAAATAATAATGGCATAATATTTTAATGTCATTAATTGATTATCAAGTTAATAATTGAAAAATAAAACCATTTTTTCAAATTGACCAAAATATATTAGGTAGATGGAATGATGAAATAATACAGAAAGCAGTAAGCAATTTTAATTGCATAACCATAAAGTATTTACCAACTCCTTTTCTGAAACCATTGGTCAAATGTTTTTCTTTGATCTAAAAATCAGTATTTAAACAATTAAAATAGATTATTATTATTATTATTATTATCATTAATAAAAAAAATAAAAGATAAAATACATTTTATTTTATAAAAAAAATTTAATTGGAAAAAAAATCATGAAAAATAAATGTTTAATAATTCAAAATGATATACAGTAGCCTATATTAATAAATACAAATAATAATAAATTAATTTTAAATTTTGTATTATTATTTGAATCTTGAATTATTATTATTTATTGAATTATTTATAATAAAATAAATTATTTTATAAAAATACATTAAATCGAAAAAATAAATTAAGTTTATTAATTCAAAAGTATATACATTATATATATATATATATATATATATATATATATATATATATATATATATATATATATATATATACAGTGGTATGTGAAAGTTTGGGAACCCCTTGCAGAATCTGTGAAAATGTGAATAATTTCAACAAAATAAGAGAGATCATACAAAATGCACGTTATTTTTTATTTAGTACTCTCTTGAGTAAGATATTTTACATAAAAGATGTTTACATATAATCCACAAGACAAAAACGTAGCTGAATTTATTAAAATATATCCGTTCAAAAGTTTGTGAACCCTTGATTCTTAATACTGTGTGTGGTTACCTAGATGATGTACGACTGTTTGTTGGTTGTGTGATGGTTGTTCATGAGTCTCTCGTTTGTTCTGAGCAGTTAAACTGAGCTCTGTTCTTCAGAAAAATCCTCCAGATCCTGCAGATTCTTCAGTTTTCAAGGATTTTTTGTATATTTGAACCCTTTACAGCAACAGAAGATACTTGAATGTTTCCCGGAAGACAAATTAAGTACAATTTACCTTGATCTTCAAATTCTAAAAGTTTTCACCTCCCGACTCTTAATGCACCGTGTTTCCTTCTGGAGCATCAGTGAATGTTTGAACCTTTTTTAATAGTTGAGTTTGAGTCCCTCAGTTGTCCTCAGTGTGAAAAGATGAATCTCAAAATCATACAGTCACTGCTGGAAAGGGTTCAAATATGCAAAAAATCCTTGAAAACTGAAGAATCTGCAGGAGCTGGAGGATTTTTCTGAAGAACAGAGCTCAGTTTAACTGCTCAAAACAAACGAGGGACTCATGAACAACCATCACAAAACATAAAAACAGTCGTAAATCATCTAGGTATCCACACACAGTATTGAGAATCAAGGGTTCACAAACTTTTGAACGGAGATATTTTAATAAATTCAGCTACTTTTTTGTCTTGTGGATTATATGTAAACATATTTTATGTAAAATATCTTACTCAGGACAGTACTAAATAAAAAATAACATGCATTTTGTATGATCTCTCTTATTTTGTTAAAATTATTCACATTTTCACAGATTCTGCAATATATAAATGCATATATATAAAAAATATTGTCTAAAAAAAACAATATTTAATATTTAAACCATTTCAAATAAATTATAACATACATTTATAATTGAGAAATGAAATTATTATATTTTATAAAAATAAACGTAATGCATAGGAAACCTTATATTAGTTATATATTAGTAAATTTGCATATTTAATATTCATATATATTAAAAAAACGTAACGTAATGCATAGGAAACCTTATATTAGTTATATATTAGTAAATTTGCATATTTAATATTCATATATATTAAAAAAAATAGTATGGGTAGTGTGGGTGGTGTGTTATTATGCTATTCCAAACATTCTCTTTGTCTCTGATAACTGCTGTAAAGAGACTATATGGTTATTATCAGCAGTGCAGAACACATTAACATATATCCAACACACACACACACACACACACACACACACACACGCACACACATACTGTACATCTCAAATCCGGCCTCAGCATGACGTACAGGACTGTTGGCAGGAAACAGATTAGTACTTAATGTAGACTGATGTGTCGCCTCCATCAAGCTCAACACACACTCATATTCAGTGTGTGTGTGTGTGTGTGTGCAATGCTACTGGCAGCCTAGCGCATATGATCTTTAGCATTTTTTAATAATACACTTTGTTTCTTTTTCCAAGATTAAATTTTCTTTTCCATCGGAGTGCTGTCGGATCAGGTCAGAGGGTCAATTTTACAGAAAAAAAGCTGACATTATTTTACAAGAGAATGTGATTAAGACCAAATACAAGCCATATAACATCTCAAAAGCGCAGTAAATTACAAAAGGTGAGAAAAAAAGAAAAAGCAACTTTCACTCTGAAAAAGATGGACAGACTCTGAGAGAAAGAAAGAGCGAGAGAGAGAGACAGCTGTGCGCATGAGGGTCAGACCTGCACTTTCTCACGACCCCCTGATCTGAGCTACAGTGTGAACGGCTGATTAAGCAGTTATTGATCAGGCCGGCTTGTTAGCATTAACACACACACACACACACACACACACACCCGAGACTCAAATGGATTAACCAGATGAATATTTCTGCTGCAGACAGGACAGCAGTCGACACACGTCAAGAGGAACAACAATCAATAAACCTCATGCCACAATCACCATCGTATCATGACTTCCTGAGGAACAGACCGGACCTCCTGTCACATCATGAGAAACATTTTTCCTTTTCCATTTCACTTCTTTTAAAATAAGCCTGATCATGTGGAAACATACTGGAACTCCAACAGAACTTAAAGGGGTTATGAATTAAGAAATCAAATTTTCCTTGACATTTTGTACTAAAAACGTTCACATTTTCACAGATCTGCATGCACACTACATATTTAAAATGCAAAGATGTTATCCAATCAGCAGTGGGTGTATACATTAAAGTCTTAAAGGAGACGCACCCTTAAAGTGGAGGGTTCAGAGGCCAGAGGGTCAAAAACAGGATAGAAAAGGGACATTTATTATCTCTAGCAACTACATAAATTTATCCACTATCCATTCAGAAACGTCCAGTTTCATTCTAAAAGTTGTAACTTCTTCCTGAGTCTCTCCATCAGTGTCCGACTCCGGTTTGAACAATGTAAGGCTGAACACCGTTACTGATGATCCTCAATTTGGCTGCGTGAGATTCTCCAGCTTTGTTGTTGTTGAGCTGTTAAAGCTCCGCCCTCTTCTGGAAAGGGGGCGGGAGCAGCAGCTCATTTGCATTTAAAGGGACACACACAAAAACGGCGTGTTTTTGCTCACACCCAAATAGGGGCAAATTTGACAAGCTATAATAAATGATCTGTGGGGTATTAAAAATTATATAAATTATATGAAAATATCATGTTAATGCCACATTACAAAAGTAAAAAGGTTTGCGAACTCCGTTTCATTATGACTTTACATTTACGTAGAAACCTTCACCAGGCCTTCACGAGTTCTAGTTGATCACGTGTGGATTAGATTAACACTGGTTTTTAACCGGGCCGGTTCTAGATCAGTGAGAATGCCGATCCGGCCGGTTCTAGATCCGTGCGTGTCTGGACGAGCAGATGGCCGTGCGTCTGGACTGTGAGCGTTGAACACCGCTCTACTGACACGTCCCTCAAAACATTTCCAAAAAACACTCGCACAGCATTCCTGGCAACATCCAGAGCCGAAGCCATCTGTCTCCAGCACTGAATAAATGTTATTGAGGGACACATGAATCATAGAGCCATGAATAACATATTACCGGATGACATCATCGTCAGCACAGCATGATATTCAAACAGCTCTTTCTGCTCGCTCTCGATTGTTTCTCCTCAACAGCAACAAGATTACAGACGTAATTCTCAGACGTCCCTAAAAGATCCCAATAACCTCACGTGCAAAAGGTCATTCAGTTTAACTGGACTCCAATACAACCATTTCATTTGTGATTAAAATATCTTAAAATGTAATAAATGTACATATTTTTTATTCTGGCATGATTTTATAACATCATATATCAACATAGTGCAAAACAGTATTAAAATTATCTGAAGTCGTTGCTTTGTTATGAGAAAGAATGTCCGGAAAAATGAATTTCATTGATGTCATTCGATATAAAGGGACCATTTTGGATCAAGTCATGCGCTCAATATCATGTGACAGGATGTGACATCATTCAGACACCTGCAAAGGACCACATGGTCATGAAGCAAAGTAACTAATGCTCTTTTAACTATTTGAAAAATTCATGTTTTTACTTGATCATACGCATGTCCCGAAACATCAGGTCATTCGGTACAACCGCTATAAAACATGGAAAATGTTGTAATATTTTAAAAACTTGTACTAAATATAAAATGTTTGATTGTCCTTTTGCTAGATAGCCAGATATCAGCCTGTTATCGTCATTCGGTAAGTAAGTGGCCGTTAGATCAGTGTAGCAGTCAATAAACTGGACAAGGGAGGTCATGTATGGGACAAATCAATTAGGCCCAATATAGGCTATGGGACGTCCCATCTACAGGATAGTTGGCAACCCTACAAGAGATCTCAACAATGTCTCAAACTGTGCCCAGATTTGCCAAGATCTAAAGTCTGCATATGAGCAATATGAATATTTCACATCAGATTCTTCTTTAAAAAACAAAACACAAATACATGATATAGATACAGCATTTGGTTATACAAGCATTTCTCTGCGAATGACACGTGGAAAGAGAGGTTTAGATGTAGAAGAGTCAAATCCACAACACACAAACACATTAAATGCTAAATAAACTAATTAACAAAATTAAAAATACAAGCTTCAGGGACACATCTGTCTTTCTATCCCTTAACAAAATATTAAACTGGATAAATAAAAAACCTAAAGAGATCTCCTCCTGGGACAGTCACAGATCTCTTCCTCTCTCATCATGATATGCCTGTATGAAATATTACTCTATCTCTGAAAACTGTCTGATGAAGTACAGATGTTCAAATCTGTGTCTAAGTTATAATACATTTATTTAATACTTTTGATAAAGAGAACAGTAAATGATGGGCCAAAGAAAGAGATTCAAATGTGCACCGTATGCTAGAAAATAAAATGTTTAGGAATCACAGTTGAAGATTAACTTTGACTTTCTATGTTGGAGGCCCCGAGAAAGTCCTGTCCTGTAGCACATGAACCCTCTCAGGGTCAGTTTGATCCTCCAGTGAACTTGAATTTGATGAACTGAGTCTGTATGTTCAGGTGCATTCACACTTCTGTCATGTTCCCATCACTAACACGACTTCTTCATTCACACTTTGTCACACACTTTTTCTCAGAATTGTGAGTTTATATCTAACAATTCTGACTTTATAACTCGAAAAAAAGTCAGAATTGTGAGATAAAAAGTCTCAATTATCTTTTTTATTTTTTATTTCATAGCAGAAACAAGCTTCTATAGTCAACAGAGTATGATTACATGACTCAAAAAAGGCAAAAGCCATGCGGTAACAAGTGTACTTGTATTTACATCAGTCCATGGGTCTTCAGTATAGGCTTTGCTAATTATTGTTCGATCTCAGACTACTTATAAAGATGTGTGAAATACAAAATACAATGTTAAAGTGAAATCATTTACTCACTCATTCACTCATTAAGTAGAAGAAGAAATCAGTAATCAGAAGAAGAAATAAATGCAAACAGGTTTGGAATGACATGAGGGTGAGTGAACTATCCCATTAAATTACAGTTTAGAATGTAATAAACAAGTATGCACATTATAATTTATTATTTGAATGGCTTTGTGACACAAGCCTCAAAATAAAGCATGTAAATGCATGAATATATAATGCACCATAGCGCTCGGCTTTACCCTGCATATAATGCATTATGAAAGTATTTTCAATGCATCATTATAAAAACTTTTAGGTGCATCACTAGCTGTTATCTGACAGGACTGTGCAGTTGATTCTAAAGATGAACTGAATTATGCAAAACAAAAGAGTGATAGAACAAGTGTTTCATCGATACTGACGCTCATCTGAATTCTGCAGCTGTTCTGCTGAGGATAAAAGACTGAATATTTTTGTACTTCATGACAAAACTTTAACAAAACGCTAAACAGAGAACGGAAGATCCAGGACCCAAGAGACTCAAGAGAAGTGTGTGTGTGTGTGTGTGTGGAGGGTGTTTGGGGTTGGCGGGGGTGTTAGATTAAAAATCTGTTCAAAAGATGAGAGAGAAAGGAGTGAAACAATGACAGAGCGAGAGGAGGTGTTCGTGCGTTGATATTAAATCTCAGTGGGCGTCACTCGATAATGCCAATGTATAAATGCGCCTTTTTGATCATTAATATTGTTCTTCGTTAACTGAACGAACACAGTATCCTTCCATCTGAACTTCCATGCAGTGTTGACTTGTGCATTTTCTGTGAATATATTAATGTATGTTTATGTAAATCCAGTAGATATAGTGAGGTCTCATGTGAGTTCATACTGAATGACCTACAAAGTGTATGTGGGTTTAGTTAGCTATAATTAGGGAACAAAACTGACAAAACTTTCCTTTGGGGACATGCAAGGACGAAAAACAATTCATAAATAAAACAAATAATATTTAATGTAAAAAAGATCCATGTTTGCATTTCTATGCATTTGGCTCAAAGTGAAAATACACACATTTAGTACGTCTGTAATCAACTCCAACTAAAATACAACATCTAAACAATCTAACAAATCAACAAGTCACTCAAAGTGATTTCAACATTAAGAAGTATTGTGAGGTACAACATGGAGCCACGAAATGCCTATAAAATCATTCAACCATGCAAAATCACTGTAATACATGACCATTTGTGGATTACTGATTTTATCAAATGGCTGCAACAGCTAACAATAGTTCCATTTATTAATAATTATCACAACAAAAAATTTTCCCAAACAAGTAACAGATCTTAAAGGGAACCCCTGGTATTAAGACTTGTATGGCTTAATATAACGTAAATGATGTCTCTTACTGAAATATGTTGTAGAAAACCCATGAAAGATTTACATTATTTAAAAAATCCATGACATATTTGGACAATGGGGGGGCGCTATTTTGTTTAGGAGCACAGTGCATTCTGTGTTGATGATGTCAAATGGTTGCACTCAGTGAGCTACTGACACTGTAAGTTATATTCTGAGTTGTGTTGCGGTAAAAAATAGCGACAAAATAGGTCAATAGCTCATGAGTCAACCATTTGACGTCATCAACACAGAACGCACTGTGCACCTAAACAAAATAGCGCCCCCCATTGTCCAAATATGTCATGGATTTTTTAAATAATGTAAATCTTTCATGGGTTTTCTACAACATATTTCAGTAAGAGACATCATTTATGTTTATGTCATTAATTACTCACCCTCATGCCGTTCCACACCCGTAAGACCTTCATTAATCTTTGGAACACAAATTAAGATATTTTTGTTGAAATCCGTTGGCTCAGTGAGGCCTGCATAGCCAGCAATGACATTTCTTTTCTCAAGATCCATTAATGTACTAAAAACATATTTAAATCAGTTCATGTGAGTACAGTGGTTCAATATTAATATTATAAAGTGACGAGAATATTTTTGGTGCGCCCAAAAAAAAATAAAAATGAGTAATGGCTGATTTCGAAACATTGCTTCAGGAAGCTTCGGAGCGTTATAAATCAGCGTATCGAATCATGATTCGGATCGCGTGTCAAACTTCGACACAAAAGATTCATAACGCTCTGAAGCTTCGACCCCAAACTTTTTAATGCTATGATATATGTATATTGATAAAATTTAACTGATGTGGAGTGTTCATTAAAGGTGCCCTAGAATCAAAAATTGAATTTATCTTGGCATAGTTGAATAACAAGAGTTCAGTACATGGAAATGACATACAGTGAGTCTCAAACACTATTGTTCCCTCCTTATATAAATCTCATTTGTTTAAAAGACCTCCGAAGAACAGGCGAATCTCAACATAACACCGACTGTTACGTAACAGTCGGGATCATTAATATGTACGCCCCCAATATTTGCATATGCCAGCCCATGATCGAGGCATTAGACAAGGGCAGCCAGTATTAACGTCTGGATCTGTGCACAGCTGAATCATCAGACTAGGTAAGCAAGCAAGAACAACAGCGAAAAATGGCAGATGGAGCGATAATAACTGACATGATCCATGATATCATGATATTTTTAGTGATATTTGTAAATTGTCTTTCTAAATGTTTCGTTAGCATGTTGCTAATGTACTGTTAAATGTGGTTAAAGTTACCATCGTTTCTTACTGTATTCACAGAGACAAGAGAGCCGTCACTATTTTCATTTTTAAACACTTGCAGTCTGTATAATTCATAAACAACTTCATTCTTTATAAATCTCTCCAACAGTGTGTAATGTTAGCTTTAGCCACGGAGCACTATCAAACTAATTCAGAATCAAATGTAAACATCCAAATAAATACTATACTCACATGATCCGACGCATGCATGCAGTATGTATGACGAACTGTCACGTAAATAATGACGGATGCAATAGCAAGTTAATCTCTTTTATTAAGAGCTTCACACACAGATGGTCAGTCACAGATAACACAACGAACACAGCAGGAGAGTGGTGACGCAGGGACCTCGATGGGCGATGAGAGTCCAGATGAATGGTGACTGGTGAAGTGCGTCCGTGAAACAGTGCCGTGTAATCCGTGGGTGAAATCCAGAGAACAATCCAAACGAGGAAACAGGGAACAGGAAACAACGACGAGAAATCCAGTCCAAGGAACAAACAACACGAGCAAACACGAGACAACAACACCAGGACTCCAAACAACGATCTGACAAACAAGAGACGAAAGACAAGGCGTTATATAGGCAGGTGTAATTGCAACCAGCTGCCGCTGATCAGATAATCAGCGGCGACGCCCACACAAACAATCAGGTGACACACTACAGAACACACAGACACCAGAATGAGACAGCGGATTCATGAACCGTGACAGTACCCTCCCTCCTAGGAACGCCTCACGGCGTTCCCAGAGCTCCTTACCTGTCGATTGTAATCATCGATGAGGGAGTGATCCAGGATGTCCCTGGCAGGAACCCAACTTCTCTCCTCCGGACCGTAACCTTCCCAGTCCACCAAGTACTGGAATCCGCGTCCCCTCCGCCTAGAGTCCAGAATGCGATTGACCGAATAAGTAGGTTCCCCATCTACGAGTCGCGGCGGTGGAGGAACCGGAGTAGGCGGATTAAGATGAGAGTGAAAAACGGGTTTAATTTTGGAAACATGAAAGGCGGGATGAATCCTCCTGTACGCTGGAGGTAATTTGAGTCGGACTGCCACCGGACTAATGATTTTGGTGACAGGGAACGGGCCGATGAATTTAGGAGCTAATTTATTGGCAACGGAGCGGAGCGGAATGTTCTTAGTAGAAAGCCACACTTTTTGACCAACGACGTATACGGGAGGCTTCGACCGGTGGCGATCAGTCTTAGCCTTGGTGCGCGCCCTCACCTGCAGCAGAGTCTCACGGGCTCTGCTCCAAGTGCGGTGGCACCTCTGGACAAAGGCGTGAGCGGAGGGGACCGCGACTTCAGATTCCAGACTGGGAAACACAGGTGGCTGGTAACCTATACTACATTCAAACGGAGAGAGGCCCTATAAGACACTGGTAATGAATTATGTGCGTACTCAATCATAGAGAGTTGTTGGCTCCAGGAGGAAGGATTCTTGGACGCCAAACATCGCAACATTCGCTCCAAATCCTGGTTGGCTCTCTCGGTCTGCCCATTGGTCTGGGGATGGAACCCAGAGGAAAGACTGACAGTCGCCCCCAGCAGTCTACAAAACTCTTGCCAAAATTTGGACACAAATTGGGGACCCCTGTCGGACACCACATCTATCGGGAGGCCATGTAACCGAAAAATGTGGTCTACGACGGTAACCGCTGTCTCCTTAGCAGAGGGTAATTTGGTTAAGGGAACAAAATGAGTCGCCTTCGAGAACCGGTCCACCACGGTCAAAACGACCGTGTACCCCTGGGAGGGTGGGAGGGCGGTAACGAAATCTAGCGCAATGTGGGACCAAGGTCTCGAAGGGACAGACAGCGGTTGGAGTAACCCATCTGGGGGTCGATTGGAAGTCTTGCCAGTGGCGCAAACCGAGCAAGCCAAAACAAAACTGCGAATGTCACGAGCCATAGCTGGCCACCAGAATCGTTGCTTAACCAAAAACCTGGTCCGATTAACCCCTGGATGACAAGCCACGTTGGAACAATGACCCCATTTGATAACGCAGGACCTTAACTTCTCCGGCACAAACAAACGGTTCGGTGGGCATCCGGGCGGAGGCGTTACCCCTTCTAAGGCCGACAGGACCTTCGATTCGACCTCCCATGTAAGAGTGGAGACCACTAATGTCTCGGGAAGAATACACTCGGGAGTAGACGGGCGTTCGGAAGGATCAAAAATGCGAGATAAAGAATCGGGCTTGATGTTTTTGGAGCCCGGGCGGTACGATAGAGAAAAATCAAAACGTCCGAAAAAAAGTGCCCACCAAGCCTGCCTGGAGTTAAGTCTTTTAGCCGATCGAATATACTCAAGGTTCTTATGATCTGTCCATACGATAAAGGGTACCCCCGAACCCTCCAACCAATGACGCCACTCTTCCAACGCTAATTTGACTGCCAACAACTCTCTATTACCAATGTCATAGTTGCGTTCGGCTGGAGATAAACGATGGGAAAAATACGCGCAAGGATGCATCTTATCGTCCGTGGGAGAACGCTGGGATAGTACTGCACCTACCCCCACCTCTGACGCGTCGACCTCCACCACGAACTGACGCAAAGGATCAGGGGCAATGAGAATGGGAGCCGAAACGAAGCGACTCTTCAGTTTGGCAAATGCAGCTTCCGCTGCATCTGACCACCTGAAGGTCGTTCTGGGGGAGGTCAAGGCGGTCAGAGGCGCGGCTAGTTGGCTGAAATTGCGAATAAAACGCCGGTAAAAATTGGCGAATCCCAGAAACCTCTGTAGGGCCTTACGGGAATCTGGACTTGGCCAATCCACCACAGCCTTAACCTTGTCAGGATCCATGCGAACTCCCTCAGACGAGACGATGTACCCTAGAAAAGAAACAGACTGTGCATGAAACTCGCATTTCTCCGCCTTGACAAAAAGCCCATTCTCTAACAGACGCTGAAGCACTCGTCTGACGTGTTGAACATGTTCCTGGAGAGACGAGGAAAATATCAATATGTCATCCAGGTAGACATAAATGAACTGATCGACCATGTCTCTCAACACGTCATTGACGAGTGCCTGGAAGACCGCTGGACTGTTGGACAGCCCGAAGGGCATGACCAAGTATTCAAAGTGTCCTCTAGGGGTGTTAAACGCGGTCTTCCATTCATCCCCCTTCCTGATGCGAACCAAATGATAAGCGTTCCTTAAGTCCAATTTAGTGAAAACGGATGCTCCCTGCAACCTCTCAAAGGCTGAAGACATCAACGGCAAAGGATAAGTATTCTTTACCGTGATGTTGTTCAGCCCTCGGTAATCAATGCAAGGTCGCAGAGACCCATCCTTCTTCCCCACAAAAAAGAACCCCGCCCCCGCTGGAGAAGAGGAAGGGCGGATGAATTTCGCTGCAAGAGAATCAGAAATATATTTCTCCATGGCCTCCCTCTCGGGAGCAGACAGAGAGTATAGTTTGCCTTTAGGCGGAGACTTACCGGGTACTAAATCTATGGCACAGTCATAGGGACGATGTGGAGGGAGAGAAGCAGCCCGGGACTTACTGAACACTTCCCTCAGGTCTTGATACTCTGCGGGCACGTTAGACAAATCCACCGCCTCCTCCTGTAACACAGAAACAGACACAGTGGGACAAGCAGACAACAGACAAGACCTGTGACAAAGAGTGCTCCACTCGGTGATGGTGTGCTGCTGCCAGTCAATCCGAGGGTTGTGTTTGGTGAGCCAGGGGTGTCCGAGAACGACAGGTGCCTGAGGTGAGTCCATGAGGAGAAACTGAATGTCTTCATTGTGATTGCCAGAGGAGATGAGAGTAACGTAGTCCGTAGAGTGAGAGATGCTGGGAAGTCGTTGTCCATTGAGTGCGTCGACAGTGATCAGGCGGGTGAGTGGGATGATGGGTAAACTGTTAAGTTGTGCAAAGTTGGTGTCCATGAAGTTCCCCTCAGCCCCGGAGTCGATGAGTGCCTGACAGGTGATGTTGTGAGTCGCCCATCTCAGTCTTACCGGGAGGAGGGTGGATGGTGAGGACTTCTCGGCGGAGATCCCACCCGATAGTAGCCTCAGATTTACTACCGGGCTTGATCTTTTACTGGGCAAGACCTGAGGAAGTGACCTGATGCTCCGCAGTAGAGGCATAAGCCTTGGGATCTCCGCCTTTCTCTCTCCTCCCGGGAAAGCCGAGCTCTCCCTACCTGCATGGGTTCGGGATCTAAAGAGGAGCCGACCATGTCCGCTGTATTGGCCAACCGGCCCTCCGCTCCATGAGGCTTAGCGTTAGCAGATTCTAGACGTTCCAGCCTCTGAAGTCGAGCATCCACTCGCAGCGCGAGATCGATGAGTGCGTTGAGTGTCTGAGGAAGATCCAAGACATAGATTTCTCGATGGACACGGTCGGCACATCCCATCCCACTGCGCCTCCTCGTTCCAGCGGCACTCCGCCGCGAGAGTGCGAAACTCGATGGAATATTCTGCAACCGTGCGGTTACCCTGCTTGAGTTCGGTGAGTTGTCGGGCAGCGTCCTTGCCAGCCACCGCACGGTCGAACACTCTCCTCATCTCGGCGGCGAGTGCCTGGAACGAGGCGCAGCATGGATCCTGGTTCTCCCACACCGCCGTTCCCCACAATGCTGCCTTCCCTGTCAGGAGCGTGATCACAAAAGCCACCTTGGATTCCTCCCTCTCGAAGGTGCGTGGCTGCAACGAGAAATGCAAGGAACACTTGTTCAAGAACGCTCTACAAAAGTTCGGCTCACCGGCATAAGTCTGAGGAACAGGAAGGCGTGGTTCTGGCTGATCCCACCGCTCCAGCGGCGTTGGGGAATCGGCGGTGGGGGTGGCGCAGTGGGAGCTCGAAGCTGTTGAAGTTGCTGGGAGAGCTCAGACACCTGCGTCACCAGCGCTTGAACAGCGCGTCCGGTGGAAGAGATACTCTCCTGCTGTTGGTCCATGCAAGAAATGCTGTGGTTGATGAACTCCGTCAAAGCTGCTGAGCTTGCTGCATCCATAGTTGGTCAGATCGTTCTGTCACGTAAATAATGACGGATGCAATAGCAAGTTAATCTCTTTTATTAAGAGCTTCACACACAGATGGTCAGTCACAGATAACACAACGAACACAGCAGGAGAGTGGTGACGCAGGGACCTCGATGGGCGATGAGAGTCCAGATGAATGGTGACTGGTGAAGTGCGTCCGTGAAACAGTGCCGTGTAATCCGTGGGTGAAATCCAGAGAACAATCCAAACGAGGAAACAGGGAACAGGAAACAACGACGAGAAATCCAGTCCAAGGAACAAACAACACGAGCAAACAATCAGGTGACACACTACAGAACACACAGACACCAGAATGAGACAGCGGATTCATGAACCGTGACACGAACATCTTGTAAAGATCCATTTGAGGGTTATATTAGCTGTTTGAACTTTGTTTATGCACTGTATTATAGTCGAGAGCTCAGGGGGGCAGGGAGTGAGCGATTTAAAGGGGCCGCAGCCTGAATCGGTGCATAGTTAATGATGCCCCAAAATAGGCAGTTAAAAAAATTAATAAAAAAAAAATCTATGGGGTATTTTGAGCTGAAACTTCACAGACACATTCAGTGGACACCTTAGACTTATATTACATCTTGTAAAAAATAGTTCTAGGGCACTTTTAAATTCTAATGTGGCTAATTCAATCTTTTTAGAGCTGTAACTGTCTGTTTTATGAAGTTATGTGGTGTATTATGAGTTTTGATGAATTTCCAACACATCTTCCCTCTATCACCATCTCTGCTGAAGCGTACAGGTTTGTTTCAAAGGCAGTCGCATCTCAAAATGTTCCCTGAGCATTTATTGCCAACACACATATAAACAAGACATGCTTCGACAAACAGGCACACTAACAGTCACAGACACACAACCCACTCCCTCCATTTCTCTTTAATTTTCCATCGCTCTCTCACTCTTAACTGGCATTCACAGTGCGGCGCTTTGAACTAGTGCAGTGCAGGATGGCAGATTACCCATGAGACCCCTGATCAGCTTTGAAGCCCTGCTTTGATTCCCCTCCACACACTGACACACACCCACTCAATTCTCCCTCTTTCTCTCACACACATTCAGCCTGTGTGACCTCCGTCATTTGACTTCAGCTATTCAGTTACTACCACAAACCCTAAAGACTTTCATAGCACAATGCAATTATACGGCACATACGATACTCAGTACAAGGTGTGAAACTGACAGGTCCAGGGGCAGGTTTTTATTAAAAAAGAAATTAATACTTATAAAGAGCATCCTGTTAAACATCTCATTTTGAAGAAAGAACAGCAGGAGCAACCTTAAAGAGAGGGTCGTAACATGGGACACCTTAACCAATGACTTCTGATCAATACTATGTGAAATGGATTTATGATTTCATAAAGAATAATTCATTTAGACTGAGTACACGCACAGAGAGCAGAAAGGACAGCTAAAGATGTGTCCTCAGGGTCAATAAAGAGCCTCTGACCTTACAGCAGCTTTTAGCACATTCTCAAAGAGAAACCTCTGTCGGTCTTACAGATAACACTCATCTATGCATCTCTCTTTCATCTGCAGTTCCTGTAATGAATGGTGTGTGTGTGTGTGTGTGTAAAGCAGCAGCTGAAACGTCTTGTCAATAGCTGATCGACGTTTAGTGCTCGATAAAATCCGTCAGCTAATTAGAATGGCACGTGTTTAACGTGGACTAATCAATCACTTTAAACCCCTCAGACAGACACACACACTTACCCATATGACATTGTGATTTTAAACATCTTGAACAGGTGATCTAGTATCAAGTTCGGGGTCGGAAAGATTATTTAATATTTGTGAATGTCTCTTATGTTCACCAAGGCTGCATTTATTTGATGAAAACTACAGTAAAACTGTGAAATATTATTACAATTTAAAAGTGCTGTTTTCTATTTGAATATATTTAAAAGTGCAATTTATTCCTGCGATGCAAAGCTGAATTTTTGTGTATTTTCTAACTTGTCCTGCTTAATGACATTACCATGATTTAAGAATTTTACTGTTAGTCACAAAAAAACAGCAACATTTAAACAACCAATGGTGTCTTTGGGGGCGGGACTATCTGACCAATGGCAGATGGGGAAGTGTTCCATGTTGGGTTTGAAAACAGACATTTTTGCAGTTTCATTTGGTGATGCTAGAGGCACATAAATAAAGGGTCATTCGTGAATGTTTCAAATCAGAAATTCAGAATTCTGACTTTATATCATTCAATTCTGACTTTATATCATTCAATTCTGACTTTATAACATACAATTCTGACTTTATAACATACAATTCTGACTTTATAACATACAATTCTGACTTTATAACATACAATTCTGACTTTATAACTCACAATTCTGACTTTATAACATACAATTCTGACTTTATAACATTCAATTCTGACTTTATAACATACAATTCTGACTTTATAACATTCAATTCTGACTTTATATCTCACAATTCTGACTTTATAACATTCAATTCTGACTTTATAACTCACAATTCTGACTTTATAACATACAATTCTGACTTTATAACTCACAATTCTGACTTTATAACTCACTTTATAACTCACAATTCTGACTTTATATCTCACAATTCTGACTTTATAACATACAATTCTGACTTTATAACTCACAATTCTGACTTTATAACATACAATTCTGACTTTATAACTCACAATTCTGACTTTATAACATACAATTCTGACTTTATAACTCACAATTCTGACTTTATAACATACAATTCTGACTATATAACATACAATTCTGACTTTATAACATACAATTCTGACTTTATAACATTCAATTCTGACTTTATATCTCACAATTCTGACTTTATAACATTCAATTCTGACTTTATATCTCACAATTCTGACTTTATAACATACAATTCTGACTTTATAACTCACAATTCTGACTTTATAACACAATTCTGACTTTATATCTCACAATTCTGACTTTATAACATACAATTCTGACTTTATAACATACAATTCTGACTTTATAACATTCAATTCTGACTTTATATCTCACAATTCTGACTTTATAACATTCAATTCTGACTTTATAACTCACAATTCTGACTTTATATCTCACAATTCTGACTTTATAACATACAATTCTGACTTTATAACTCACAATTCTGACTTTATAACATACAATTCTGACTTTATATCATTCAATTCTGACTTTATAGCTCACAATTCTGACTTTATAACATACAATTCTGACTTTATAACTCACAATTCTGACTTTATAACATACAATTCTGACTTTATAACTCACAATTCTGACTTTATAACATTAACACAATTCTGACTTTATATCTCACAATTCTGACTTTATAACATACAATTCTGACTTTATAACTCACAATTCTGACTTTATAACACAATTCTGACTTTATATCTCACAATTCTGACTTTATAACATTCAATTCTGACTTTATAACACAATTCTGACTTTATATCTCACAATTCTGACTTTATAACATTCAATTCTGACTTTATATCATTAAATTCTGACTTTATAACATACAATTCTGACTTTATAACTCACAATTCTGACTTTATAACATTCAATTCTGACTTTATATCTCACAATTCTGACTTTATAACTCACAATTCTGACTTTATAACATACAATTCTGACTTTATATCATTAAATTCTGACTTTATAACATACAATTCTGACTTTATATCATTCAATTCTGACTTTATAACATTCAATTCTGACTTTATATCTCACAATTCTGACTTTATAACTCACAATTCTGACTTTATAACATACAATTCTGACTTTATATCATTAAATTCTGACTTTATAACATACAATTCTGACTTTATATCATTCAATTCTGACTTTATATCTCACAATTCTGACTTTATAACATACAATTCTGACTTTATAACTCACAATTCTGACTTTATAACATACAATTCTGACTTTATATCATTAAATTCTGACTTTATAACTCACAATTCTGACTATATCTCACAATTCTGACTTTATAACATACAATTCTGACTTTATATCATTAAATTCTGACTTTATAACTCACAATTCTGACTTTATAACTCACAATTCTGACTTTATATCTCACAATTCTGACTTTATAACATACAATTCTGACTTTATAACTCACAATTCTGACTTTATAACATACAATTCTGACTTTATATCATTCAATTCTGACTTTATATCTCACAATTCTGACTTTATAACATACAATTCTGACTTTATATCATTAAATTCTGACTTTATAACATACAATTCTGACTTTATAACTCACAATTCTGACTTTATAACATTCAATTCTGACTTTATATCATTCAATTCTGACTTTATAACATACAATTCTGACTTTGTCATGCAATTCTGACTTTACAACTCAATTGAAAGTTTTTATCACGCAATTCTGACTTTATATGTTGCGATTGTGACTTTATAAGTCATAATTTTGACTTTTTTTCTCGCAACTGCATCTTTATCAAGCAATTCTGACTTTATAAGTTGCAATTGTGACTTTATAAGTCATAATTTTGACTTTTTATTTTTCTCAGAATAGCAAGCTATAAACTCACAATTGCATCTTATAAAGTCAGAATTGTGAGATAAAAGTCCCAATTACCTTTTTAATTTTTTATTTCATGGCGGAAACAAGCTTCCATACAAACCAGCATTGACTGTGGTTTGTACAATGAATTAATCGTTCACTAATAAATTACACACAATTCAGCTTTAAAGGTACATTATGTAACTTTTGGCCCTCTAGCTGTTTAAAAACAAAACTGCATGCATTTTCCAGAAGAACGTTGTTTTGGTTGTGCTTCAGCTTTGCACATCTGTGGATGAATATGACCATTCACAACAGATAATGCTTTACAGTTAACTCATCGTAAAGCACATGGCAATTTATCTCTGCAATAAAATACCGCACTCATCTGCTGAGTAATAAAAACGCCATCTCTGTCGCTTTTACAATTTCAAATCCCTCGGTTCTCGCCATCTCTGAAAAGACAATCCAATGTTGATTCTTGTTTTATTACGAGCTCTGTGGCATTCTCTTTTTGCCAGCAGATTCTCCTTTCATTTTTTTAATAGGTAATCCCCAGAGGTTGGAGATTTAGCCACTCCCACACCAGACACAAATGTATGCAATTTCCAAAGAAAACCGTCCTGACAGGTCTAAAATATAAACACTTATAATAGGCTTAACACAGTGAATCAGGGAAAGACAAAAACACATTTTGGAAGGAGGACTGATGATGTATTGACTCATTATTTAAATAAAAAAGTAGTGTTCACTGAAAGAAAAAGAGAGGAAATCCTTCACAGAATAAAGGGAAACAGCACACCATCTAGGTAAACGTATGATTTGGAATGCACTCATTTCAGTTTCGCACACTATGTGGTAGGGATGTAGGGAGAGAAAGACAAAAAGACAGAGTATGAGAGTGAATCTGTGAAAAGAGTTCATTAATGGCAGGTCATTAAGATGGTGATGCCTCGTTAAATACATTATCTTGACCTTGACAAACACACACTTCTGAGGGCCTGAGGGCTCATTCATACTGAATATCCCAGTTACACACACACACACACACACACACACACACACACACACACATAGTTCAGGGGACTTAATGTTCTCATTTATGTATTTATTTAAGTCTCAGCTTTAGTACAGAGCTAGAAAATGAATGTGGAGATCAGCTCAGATCATTTGATGAGAAATGTTTGTGTTCATGTTGATGTTGTTATTGTTGTCTAAAACTGAAACCATTACATGTTTTTTTAAGTAAAGCTTAAACATAATAAATTATTACACTCTAAAAAAATCCCGGGTTGTTTTTTCTATCAAAGTCCATTTTTTGGTGTTATTTTTCCATTGTTTGGGTAGATTTTGTGTTACCCAGCTCCTGGGTCAGACGTAATAACCCAGGTTGAGTTATTTATCGCTGTTTTTTTTTGCGCCCTCTTCAGGAGAAAGCAGTGCAGCTCCATCATGTCTTCGGTAAAATACAGGTTTGTATATTTTATTTTATCTAAAAATGTGTTATTGTTCTGTATATTGTTTAATTTTATGCAAAGCAACATACAGGGGCGCGATGTGACCTAAACGAGTGTCACGTCTGTCTTTTCGTGTGATAGAAACGTCTGATGCTTTGCATAAAATTTTATGAATTTATTCAAAAGAATAATATAAATACCATATATAAATATAAATACTGGTAAATATGTTCTCAGAATTGTACACTGATTAATTATGGACAGGTTACGGAGTCAGTCACAGCATTTTTCGGCTACGAGTGAAACGCAGGTTAGCAGTTCCCCCGGCAAACGTGAGCCATCTCCGGCACGAGATCCAGCGCTGTTACAGTGGAAACAGGACAACAGAGACTGGTCAATTACACCTGAATTATTTCTAAATGATTAATTTTTACTTGTTAACCGAGCTTAAATGTAGGCAATGTGTATTAAAACGATATAAAATATGCTATACTATAAAATATGATTATCCAGCAAACCAGTGGTTGTGTGGAGTATGTAAAAAAGGTTTAGAGGATTTAAGTTAATCCATAAACATTAATTCATGTATGAAGTAAAAAAAAAAAAAAGAAGCTAGTATTATATTAAAAATGAATCAACCCATTATGCTGGGTTAAATGAACAACCCAATTTGCTGGGTAAAATTATCCCAACATGTGTTCTGTCCTATATTTACCCAGCCCTTGGGTTGAAAACAACCCAAATTGGGTTGATTTAACCCAGTGCTTTTTAGAGTGTAGATAAACTTATGTAAAGAAAAATAAGAAATGTTGCCTTGTCAGATGTTGCATGTGAGTCTATTAGGAGACTAGCAGGAGAATTTTAAACCCTCTGTGTGTGTGTGTGTGTGTGTGTGTGTGTGTGTGTGTGTGTGTGTGTGTGTGACGTTTTCATTTGTCAGTGTGTGGCATCTGTCAATGTGTCTAACTGGACAAGACTGTTACCATGGAAGCAAATCTGTCTTTGATTTATCAATGCTATCAATGACAGGGGTGAGTTTACTGCTGTCCTGATCACACACACACACATACACACACACACACACACACACACACACACACACACACACACACACACACACACACACACACAGATGTGGTGTTTGGCACATATGGATCTGTGTCAGCAGAAACACAAGACAGAGTGTCAGAGACACAAAGTTTCCAGGAGGTCAGATCTTACTGTACGATATGTGTGCCATACACTAATGCCAAACTCAATGCAGAGAAAGAGATGGTCATGTGACCACTAGGACAAGGACTCTGGCTGTAAAAGTCTTTATACAGTAACTTTATCTGCATCTTTTTCTGGAGTTTAATTCTGAATCCATTAGAATCCACAAGAGGGCGCCACCACGGGTCTAACGTTAGCATTTTTACAACTGATCAAACTTTCTTAGCACAGAAATTTCAGAGAGTTTCCAATACAATGTACAAATTTTTACATTTATTTAAATATTAAAATCTCTGAAGACTTATGGGTCATGAATTGAGAAATCATTTGTTCATTTGTTCATGTTTTGATATATATGAGGCTATAAAAACATACTCTAAATTTCAGAACTCAAAAAATCCTTTTTAGTCAGTTTTTAATTGAAACCAAGATGCCAAACCAACTCATTTTATAGTTATTATTATTTATATATTACTTTTAGTATTATATATACTATATTAGTATTAGCTTTTTTATTTCAGCTTTATTTCAATAGTTTTAGTTAACAATAACAACACTGGTGATCATAAATGAGTCAGAAAATAATAATTATTATTATTATTAAATGTATATATATATATATATATATATATATATATATATATATATATATATAAACATCATGATATAATAAATAAATATGGTTATTGTGCATTAAGAACAACTTTTGGCCATTCAAATCAGGGTCAGGGAAGAGTTTGTATTAATATGATAGTACGTCATTTATTCTCTCATGATCACATGGTCACTGCAGCATCGGGGTCAGATTAATCCAGCGGTGCATAATCTCAGTCCTAATCTCCAGTCTCTCACAGATCACACACACATACAGCCTTATATAAGAGAATGAAAGACTGAGCTGTGAATGCAGACAAATAAGAGACAAATAAAAACCAGCAGGACCGTTCAGAAATCTGCCCAAAGTTCGTCACAGAGCTTTCAAGCAGGGGGCATTTAATGGGGGTGACAGATGTGACGCGAGTGTGACGCGTGTCATGTCGGTGACGTCTCTGCCTGTAACGCTTAAAATCAGTGAAAAACAGAAGAGTCGGGCCTCGAAAAACCTCCAGGTTGTTTAAGTTCAGGTTTATCAGGCTGAACAAAACACAACCGATTTAGTCATAACCTTAAAAGGAATATTTCAGTTTATTTAAGTGTTTCCAAGCAATTTTTCACCTCAAAATCAAGAAAAAGTATGAAATTATATTTTGCAGTAGGACATTACATATTGTGACTTTATTTTTATATTTAATACTCATTATTCTTAATAGTAATTATCAGTAGAGGCCTAATACTATACTATAATTCATTATATTTTAATATATTCCTTTAAAATGTGTGCTCATTAAAGGGGCTATATGTAGAACTCAGAAACCCTTGTTATTAGTGACACCGGTGGCTGTTAGGTGAACAGCAGCCAGCAATTTATTGCTTGTCGCAGTTGTGTACACATAACGTACAAGAGACTGAATGTGATCAAAGACTTTAGAAACACAAAGACAGTGTTATCATATTAGCACCATCGGCAGAAACAGCCGATTAGTCACATGGGTTTAATGTGTGCTAAGTCAGAATTTATTCGGCAAATGCATTTCCATATCCCATTATTCACATTAAGTCTTTTCTGTACAAGTCAAAAACCACCTCAAGTAAGCATAAAAACGTTTTTTTTTTCGAAATTTGGTGTTTCCATCACTTGTTTCTAATGTGATACTTCAAAGTGCGCATAAAAACAGGGGTGATGGAAACATAGCTACAGTTCTGAGAGTTTGCGCTTATGACTGCACATGCGCATTGGCTGGTCCAGTGTGAAAAATGCATTTTTTTGTCATGATTTAAGCGTTTAGAAACTAAATTTATGATACAGTTGTTGTCTGATTTCATGGTGATTTCAAATTTCAGTTATTTGCCAAGGCAACATTTTGAATATTCATTTAGTTTTCCACCTAATATTTATATTTATATTTCAGCTTTATTTCCATTAACAAAAATGTTTTTAAAAGTTTTAGTTTTAGGTTATGGAGCCCTGCACATGACATGCAAAAAAAAATTGCGCACAATTTACTATTTCGTTCCCTCGATTTGCTGAATTGTACGCATGACTTGCTAAATTGTGCGCATGATTTACTATTTCGTTCCTTCAATTTGCTGAATTGTGCGGATGATTTACTATTTCGTTCCCTCGATTTGCTGAATCGTGCGCATGATTTACTGTTTCGTTCCCTCGATTTGCTGAATCGTGCGCATGATTTACTATTTCGTTCCCTCGATTTGCTGAATCGTGCGCATGATTTACTATTTCGTTCCCTCGATTTGCTAAATTGTGCGCATGATTTACTGTTTCGTTCCCTCGATTTGCTGAATCGTGCGCATGATTTACTGTTTCGTTCCCTCGATTTGCTGAATCGTGCGCATGATTTACTGTTTCGTTCCCTCGATTTGCTGAATCGTGCGCATGATTTACTATTTCGTTCCCTCGATTTGCTGAATCGTGCGCATGATTTACTGTTTCGTTCCCTCGATTTGCTGAATTGTGCGCATGATTTACTATTTCGTTCCCTCGATTTGCTGAATCGTGCGCATGATTTACTGTTTCGTTCCCTCGATTTGCTGAATCGTGCGCATGATTTACTATTTCGTTCCCTCGATTTGCTGAATCGTGCGCATGATTTACTATTTCGTTCCCTCGATTTGCTGAATCGTGCGCATGATTTACTATTTCGTTCCCTCGATTTGCTGAATTGTGCGCATGATTTACTATTTCGTTCCCTCGATTTGCTGAATCGTGCGCATGATTTACTATTTCGTTCCCTCGATTTGCTGAATCGTGCGCATGATTTACTGTTTCGTTCCCTCGATTTGCTGAATCGTGCGCATGATTTACTGTTTCGTTCCCTCGATTTGCTAAATTGTGCGCATGATTTACTGTTTCGTTCCCTCGATTTGCTAATTTGTGCGCATGATTTACTATTTCGTTCCCTCGATTTGCTGAATTGTGTGCATGATTTACTATTTCGTTCCTTCGATTTGCTGAATTGTGCGCATGATTTACTATTTCGTTCCCTCGATTTGCTGAATTGTGCGGATGATTTACTATTTCGTTCCCTCGATTTGCTGAATTGTGCGCATGATTTACTATTTCGTTCCCTCGATTTGCTAAATTGTGCGCATGATTTACTGTTTAGTTCCCTCGATTTGCTGAATTGTGCGGATGATTTACTATTTCGTTCCTTCGATTTGCTAAATCGTGCGCATGATTTACTATTTCGTTCCCTCGATTTGCTGTATCGTGCGCATGATTTACTGTTTCGTTCCCTCGATTTGCTAAATTGTGCGCATGATTTACTATTTCGTTCCCTCGATTTGCTGAATCGTGCGCATGATTTACTGTTTCGTTCCTCGATTTGCTAAATTCGGTGCGCATGATTTACTGTTTCGTTCCCTCGATTTGCTGAATTTGTGCGCATGATTTACTATTTCGTTCCCTCGATTTGCTGAATTGTGTGCATGATTTACTATTTCGTTCCCTCGATTTGCTGAATCGTGCACATGATTTACTATTTCGTTCCTTCGATTTGCTGAATTGTGCGCATGATTTACTATTTCGTTCCCTCGATTTGCTAAATTGTGCGCATGATTTACTGTTTCGTTCCCTCGATTTGCTGAATCGTGCACATGATTTACTATTTCGTTCCTTCGATTTGCTGAATTGTGCGCATGATTTACTGTTTTGTTCCCTCGATTTGCTGAATCGTGCGCATGATTTACTGTTTTGTTCCCTCGATTTGCTGAATCGTGCACATGATTTACTATTTCGTTCCTTCGATTTGCTGAATTGTGCGCATGATTTACTATTTCGTTCCCTCGATTTGCTGAATTGTGCGCATGATTTACTGTTTCGTTCCCTCGATTTGCTGAATCGTGCACATGATTTACTATTTCGTTCCTTCGATTTGCTGAATTGTGCGCATGATTTACTATTTCGTTCCCTTGATTTGCTAAATTGTGCGCATGATTTACTGTTTCGTTCCCTCGATTTGCTGAATCGTGCGCATGTTTTACTATTTCGTTCCTTCGATTTGCTGAATTGTGCGGATGATTTACTGTTTCGTTCCCTCGATTTATAAATCATGCGCGCAATTTAGTAATTCGAGGGAAACAAATTAGTAAATTGTGTACACGATTTAGCCTACTATTATTTTCCTGCATGTCACGTGCAGGGTTCCGTATTAGCTAAAGCTTTTTCCGCCATTTACGGAATTTTCCGGATTTCTGTGTATTCACTGTTATACGGTAGGTGGCGCTATTCTGCATCTTTTGAAAGAGTACAGACTCTCCAGATCGAAACACAGAAACAAGTGATAAAAGTTATAATAGCATTGTTATGCACATTGCAGTCTTTGAAAAAAACTCAATTTTCTCACCTTTTTTAAATGAAACTTACCCACATTGAAGTGTTGATAAAAAAAGTATGCATAAAGCTAGAATAAAACGTTTTTGTTTTTTTGTTTGTTTGTTTTTTGTCGTAAAAGCAGAGACTCTGTTCCTTCTTTTTACATTGCATGTTCAGATATTCATACAACAAAATATTCTGGTGGCCATGAAGGTTTGTGAAAATGATCAAAAATGCTAGCGCTGGCTGGCAACTAAAAAAAGGAAAGAGTTACCAATAACTTATGGGAAAAATACTGACCATGGGAAAGAGTTGCTGCACATCCGGCCCTCACGGAAGTTGCATGAGTGTTTCAGCGTGTATTTCACATGTGTGCTGACGAGACGGACAGCTGAATAAACTCAACAGACACACTGACATCATCACCACCTCGTTATCGTCTCTCATGCTCCACGTACCTGACAGTCAGGTGATCTCTCCTGACACACGTGGGCACAAAAGATCGCCTGACTTCCTCTCAGATCAGAAACGTCCTGACATGCCCACCTCCGGATCTGTCCTACAAGGACACACACACTCACGGAGGGCATTCCCAGCAGGCCTGTCGGGATGACCTTGGTTATCACAGTGTGTCACGAAACATGAACTCTCACACACACACACACACACACACGATGAATCGTCTGATGAAAGTCGTACCACTTATCGTCTGTGTGTGTGTGAGTGACTGAAATGAGAGCGAGTGTTTGTGCCTGCGGTGTTTGCTGTCAAACCTCTGCTACAGAGAATCTGATACTCCCTCTGTCTGTCTCTCCACCCTGATCAATCATCTCATCTGCTGAAGAAAAAGACAAAAGAGAGAAAATGTGTGTAGAGGGACAGAGAGCTGCCCGTCCGGAGAAGATGACAGACCATGAGTCCACTGACAAAACTTCAAAAGATCTGAATTTACCATCATGATGTGTTTTCACATGACATTAAAAAAAAAAACCTTGTGGAAAGTTAAATCATGGACTGAAGTGAAGAGAGGGATTTGACAGAAAAATGTGCAGTCACAGAGTTATAAAAATAAATATTGAATATTCTTAACATAATAATTTATTACAATAAAAATACATTTTAATGGAAGAACTATATTTTTATTTATTAATCATATAATTGTGCAATATTTAGCCTATTCATTTTTTCCACTACCAAAATTTTGGGGTTGGCAAAGACTGCATTAATTTACTCAAAAATACAGTAAAAATAATATCATACAAACCCGATTCCAAAAAAGTTGGTACACTGTATAAATTGTGAATAAAAAAAGGAATGCAATAATTTACAAATCTCATAAACTTATATTTTATTCACAATAGAATATAGATAACATATCAAATGTTGAAAGTGAGACATTTTGAAATGTCATGCCAAATATTGGCTCATTTTGGATTTCATGAGAGCTACACATTCCAAAAAAGTTGGGACAGGTAGCAATAAGAGGCCGGAAAAGTTAAATGTACATATAAGGAACGGCTGGAGGACCAATTTGCAACTGTTTAGGTCAATTGGCAACATGATTGGGTATAAAAAGAGCCTCTCAGAGTGGCAGTGTCTCTCAGAAGTCAAGATGGACAAAGGATCACCAATTCCCCCAATGCTGCGGCCAAAAATAGTGGAGTGGATCAAAAAGTTATCATCATCTACAGTGCATAATATCATCCAAAGATTCAGAGAATCTGGAACAATCTCTGTGCGTAAGGGTCAAGGCCGGAAAACCATACTGGATGCCCGTGATCTTCGGGCCCTTAGACGGCACTGCATCACACACTGGAATGCTACTGTAATGGAAATCACAACATGGGCTCAGGAATACTTCCAGAAAACATTGTCGGTGAACACAATCCACCGTGCCATTCGCCGTTGCCAGCTAAAACTCTATAGGTCAAAAAAGAAGCCATATCTAAACATGATCCAGAAGCGCAGGCGTTTTTCTCTGGGTCAAGGGCTCATTTAAAATAATGGACTGTGGCAAAGTGTGGAAAATTGTTCTGTGGTCTGTCAGACGAATCAAAATTTGAAGTTCTTTTTGGAAAACTGGGACGCCATGTCATCCGGACTAAAGAGGACAAGGACAGCCCAAGTTGTCATCAGCGCTCAGTTCAGAAGCCTGCATCTCTGATGGTATGGGGTTGCATGAGTGCGTGTGGCATGGGCAGCTTACACATCTGGAAAGGCACCATCAATGCTGAAAGGTATATCCAAGTTCTAGAACAACATATGCTCCCATCCAGACGTCGTCTCTTTCAGGGAAGACCAAGGGTAATTTTTGCATTTTCCAACATGACAATGCCAGACCAATTTTGGTGAAAATTGGAACATAGGAGGACGAAAAAGTAGGTTTTTGAAAAACATGGCGGACAGGAAGTTTATACAACAAATGTGATATCATGTTCTCAGCTGCGAATCTACTAGAAGAAGGATCAGAAAATTCGGGAAAAATTTTCATACGGAAAATGAGGGTGCGAATTCGTCTTGACCCAAGGCAGAGGAAAAAAGAATTTTGTTTCAGCCTGCAGTCCAGATGGACAGCTTTGGCGCTAGAGGGATTGAGTTAGAGACCCATAGAAAACATTTGCCAAATTTCATAACTTTGCGCATCATAGATCAAGAGCGGAAGAAGAAGAAGAAGAAGAAGAAGAAAAGAATAAATATAGCTGCAAGCAGCAATACGGGGCCAAGCACAAAAACGGCAAAGAAGCAGCCAACACTGGGAGCAAGAAGCACAGTGAGCTAAGATTTTTGTCAATTTTGTTATAACTTTTGACCACAAGGTGGCAGCTGAGCAACTAGCTCCTTCAAGCCTGTATTAGACAAGAATGCACCGGAACAACATTCCTATTCCTAAACTTGAGCATCACATCTCAACTTGTCTCCTCAGTCCCCAGACGTTTGCAGACTGTTATAAAAAGAAGAGGGGATGCCACACAGTGGTAAACATGGCATTTTTGTAAATTTTGTTATAACTTGTCCCAACTTTTTTGAGATGTGTTGATGCCATGAAATTTAAAATCAACTTATTGTTCCCTGGACAAACCCATAAAATGATACATTTTCTCAGTTTAAACATTTGATATGTCATCTATGTTGTATTCGTTTGTGTGTTTTTCTGAATAAAACTTTTTGTCGGCATGGTCTGAAGATGATCTGGTTCAATTTGAGTAACGGCCTAGGAGGAGTTTGAAAAAGTAGGTTTTTCAGAAAATTCAAAATGGCGGAAAAATTTTCATGACGGAAAATGACGTCATAGGGTGCAATCGAATCGTCTTGACCCAAGGATTCAGAGGAAAAAAGAATTTTGTTTCTAGCCCTTATGGTTCAAAAAGTTATTAACATAAACATAAGTGCAACTTTGGACAGCTGGTGGCGCTAGAGGGATTGAGTTAGAGACTCCAAATTTGCTATGGACAAAGGTCAGACTGTCCTCTAACTGTGTGCCAAATTTCACAACTTTCCCGCAAGCGCTTCTATGGGCTGCCATAGACTTCAAGAGCGGAAGAAGAAGAAGAAGAAGAAGAATAATAAGCGTACGGAACGCCAACAATAACAATAGGTGCCTAAGCACCTTCGGTGCTTGGCCCCTAATAATAATAAAAAAAAAAAATAAAAAAAAGAACGCCAACAATAACAATAGGTGCCTCCGCACCTTCGGTGCTTGGCCCCTAATAAACTACTTTTCTGGTCAAGAAACATTTCTTACTATCATTGCTGGAAACAATGCATATTTGTGTTTTCTTCTCACAAAAAAAATACAAAATAAAATAATTTACACTAAAATCAATATTTCAAGTCCATTGATTTAACTGGTATATAATATAATATAATATAATATAATATAATATAATATAATATAATATAATATAATATAATATAATATAAGCAAAACCGTAATGCAGCTTATGCCAGCTAAAATTTCTTCTCTTTTGCACAAATTGTGTTTTCTGAATGTCATCTGGGACAGATGTGGTCTGTCTTACTGTCGATTTCAAGCTTGAGTTTCTCTCTGCATATCGACATGAGGGAAAATGTTATCATCAACATTTGATGTATATTCATCACTTCCAGTTTCCTCAACACACTTACAGCAGAGTTTGACCTTGAACTGACATTCACCCCATCACAAAGTCAGTGCACTCACCTCCTCTATAGCCAAAAGTGTGTGTGTGTGTTTGTGTTGTAGTTCACCTGATAAAACAGATCAGCTCAATATATAGAAAAAAATATGGATTTCGATACTGTTTACCAAAAGATTGAAATGAAGAATAAAACAACACTTGCAATGAGAGGCAGAGAGATTATTCATTTTGCTAACATTCCCATTAAGTTAAGAAAACATTATTTCTGAATGCTCACTATATGTTCAAAATGTTAAAGCTGCAGTCCGTGATTTTTCCTCTTTGTCGCCACCTCTTGTTTGAAACCTGCAATTGCAGTCATATGCGGAACAGTTATCTGTACGTGTGTTGTGTCTCGGCACAGCTCGTCAGCGCGGATGAATCTAATGCTTGCTGTCAGTCACCGCACCGGTGTGGATACTGAACTTCAGAATCAGATTCTATGTCTTGAAAGTATGACCAATATAAGAATTATTACTGGAAAAATATCATCTGAACAAGTAAGAAACATTTTTGCCCCTTTTGTTTTGACCAACTGAGGAAAAAAGCTTTAGGCCTACAATAAATCGCGCTGCCAATGATGATTAAATCTAACGATCGCTTAGCTCAGATCATGCTAAACCGTGCAAATTATTATTACTGTTATATTGTTCTCAAATTGTTAATGTTAACAACATCAGCATTACTATGACTATGTGTATATTAGCGTTACCTGTAGATTTCAATTTCTGTAGCCACTCCTCAGTCCAAAGTCTTTTGCTTTTTGACTATGGCTGAATCTCCAGTTGTCACTGATGATTGTCATTTGGATCTTTCTGGATTACAATCCGCCATCAAAATGCTAAGTTTAATTATTTCAGCTGCTGTGAGAAAAGGCTATAAATGATCCACTAGCAGCTGCGTCCTCACGTGATAAAACCGACTGGCCTGGACTCCTTTTTTCTGTTTACGGACATGACGTAATGACGCACAGACGAACTGCTGCATGCTCGAATTTCTCGCGGAAATCCACCATGTCGCTCTTATTACAAGCTTACCGTTGTGAATCGAGCTAAGATAATGAGATAGTTTTGAACACTGGCTGGTTATGTACTTGCTCAAAAATTGATTTTGGATCATTTGTAACCAAAAAAAGTTACGAACTGCAGCTTTAATTTTCTCGGTTATGCAAACTTTAAGTCCTTTTGTAAACATTACAGAAATGTTACTTTTGAATGTTCTCTGAACATTCTGAAACAAATAATAGGCTAACATTCAAAAACTGTTAGGCGAACATCCAAATGTTTCAGATAAAAATGTTCCATGAATGATGTTTTTAAACGAACTTTTTGAGAACATTAGACCAGATAACTTTGAACGAATGTTTTATTACTGTTTTTCTCAAATGCTTTGGCAATTTGACAATACACTACAATTTGCACAACATCTAAATGCACATGGCTTGTTGATTCTAAGTGAAACTGTCAAACTCTTCACAACTTCTATACATACTTTCATCATGTGAGCCACGGCATGCAAAATCTGCATCTGCTAACATCGCTCTGCTAAACTGGCAAATGGCCTGCCATTGTTATGAAATAGGAATTCCAATCTTACCAATCACAATCACTGCCATTTTTGAACATGCAGGAATGTCTAAATCCCTAAACAGCAAGCAGTTTATTTTTGTAGAAATGTGTTACATGTAAACTGAAAATACACAGTTGCTTGTTGTGATAGGAAGATATGTAAGAATGTGTGGTGTCGTGGGTGACGTTTGGGGAAGACAGACTGTGTAAAAATATGAATTTTAAGTTTACATGTAACACATTTCTACAAAAATAAATGTACTGTATAAACACAAATGTTCAGTCCCACTTTATATTAGGCATCTGTACTACAGTAACTCAAATTTTTCCAATTTCAATGAACTTGAAATTTTAAGGCAAAAAGGTTTATTACTTACTTTTTTTTAGTTAAACCAACAACAGTGAAATCTTTACTTACTGCTGAAATCTGCAATTTAAAAAGCTCAGTGTGAGACACAAGAGCATTCAGCTAGACAAAACTGACATTCTTGTATCGTGTAGAAAACTTAAAAGTAGAAAACACAAGCAATTTGTATATCACAAATAATGTCATAATGAAAAACATCTAAACATCATGGCTCACACGATGACAAAAACACTTTTTATTTTGGTGGCATTGACCAACTTACTGACACAAAAACTAGGTTTTGAAGCATGAATTGAATGTTACTACATTTTGCAGACATGCAATAGAGTTCTGATGCTCTGAGACTGTTTCACAAAATGTGCCAAAGTAATTGAGAAAAAATTGTAACATTAGTGGAAGAATGTTTGTCAGAACGTTCTGAGAAAGTTCACTGTTAGCTGGGTTTACATTTCTGATATCCCATAATAATAATGCACTTTATCGACATATAACTCATAAGGTCTAATGCATTTTAGGTAAGTTTAAAATGTATTTTAGGTGAGTTTAAAGACACACACACACCTTCAGGGGATCTGAATACTGTACACACACATGTGTCTCACTGCAATTAAAATATCACTGTGACTAAACACTAATATGTGTGTGTATGAGATGAAAATCTGTCTGTAGAAAACCGTCACCTCCCACATCAACTAGCATCCACTGGCAAACCGCTACTGTATTTGTGTGTGTGCAGCTTGTTTTGTTGTGGAAAGTCTGTTTAAACCAAGGGAATGTTTGATCCCGGCCAATTTAGAGGCCTTTACCAAAGTTTGTGTGTGCGTGTTTGCCAACAGATGTAAAATATTCCTCCTCCTGCGCTAATTATCAGCCCTGAACTGCAAGCAGAGACAGACCATGTGTGTGTGTGTGTGTGTGTGTGTGTGTGTGTGTGTAATGATTCGCTTTTCTCCGCAGGCAGGGACGCCCTCTACATTACACAATCCTCTACACACACACACACTATAACCCAGAATTTATTTAATTAACAGCAGCTCAGGCCCAAAACTAATGAGCTTTCTTTCTCTCTCTCTGTGTGTGTGTGTGTGTGTGTGTGTGTGTGTGTGTGTGTGTGTGTGTGTGTGGAAGTGAAGGAATCTTCCAGAGGAAACACACGCTCTGAAATCTAAACGCTACGGTGAGTGAAATCATTAAACTCCAGAACGAGTGACAGAAGAAAAAGATGAAATGATAAAGAGGATGGTGTGGAAGGATAAAAAGAAAAGGCAGGGTGTGTGTTTGTGGGAGAAAGAGAGATTATTTAAGGACAGGTTCTTTGTGTAGTCATTCAGGGATGAGGCAACTATTTGAAACTGCTCCCATTTTAAATGAGCGAGAGACAAGCAGAGAGAGAGAGAGAGAGAGAGAGAGAAAGAGACAGGGACGGTTAGTGATATTTCTAAAGCCAAAAATTAAAGCAGACAGACATGAAACATAATGCAAAATATACACATGCAAGCATGTGAACGCAAGTGTTTTGAGTCACACTAGTTCATTTTTATGTCTCGTTGTGTCTGAAATACATAACACATTGCAAAAAAGTGTTGCATTCTCAGCATGGACACAAGACATTTGCATTGGCATGAACCTAAAGCTTAACAAGAGTTTGAAAAGTATAATTTATTATTGCTAGATCATTTATTATAGCTTGTTAAATTTGCTCCTATTTGGGTGTGAGCAAAAACATGCAGTTTTTGTGTGTGTCCCTTTAAATGCAAATGAGCTGCTGTTCCCGCCCCCTTTCCAGAAGAGGGCGGAGCTTTAACAGCTCAACAACAACAAAGCTGGAGAATCTCACGCAGCCAAAATGAGGATTGTCAGTAACGGTGTTCAGCCTTACATTGTTCAAACCGGAGTCGACACTGATGGAGAGACTCAGGAAGAAGTTACAACTTTTAGGATGAAACTGGACGTTTCTGAATGGTTAGTGGATAAATTGATGTAGTTGCTGTGGAGTTGATTCAACTCATCCACTAGCATGTGCCGTCATGTTGATCTTTTGTGTTGAATTGACCCTCGTTTGTGAAGCAGTCCGGCGTAAAATGACGGCATGACAACAACACTCTACTACAACAACTCTTCCTCTTCTCTAAAGCAGCCCAACATGGCCCCGCCCCCTTTGTTGTGTGTTCTCAGGGGCGGGGTTTATGTAAATTTTAAGGTTTGTGATGTCACTAACCTGGGAAGAAGCTTGTTGTAGTCTCTACCAGCCGTTTGTTGTAGTCCTTAAAAAGCGATTACTGTAAAAGAAAATATCTCCATTTGCATTAAACTTTGAGCGTTGTAACTTTGCAGATGTTGTTTATGATCAAACAGCAACATTACACACTAACTAAAGTTAAAAAAGGGAAATCATAATCAACCAATATTTTTAATATTTTTGTGGAAACTGTGATACATTTTTATTTGAATAGAATGTTAAGCATTTATTTGAATTAAAAATATTTAGTAACATTATAAATGCCTTTTTTGATCAATTTAATGCATCCTTGCTGAATAAAAGTATTAATTGATTTAAATACAACACAAATCCCACAAGGACATAGAGAAAGCATACGCATATTGCGTAATTAATTGCATTTAATTCACAGTATTTTTTGCTTAATTTCAAACTCACCCGTCTCTTTCCACACCCTGAAAATTGATCTGCATTGCTATCCATCAAACGCTCCACTTGTGTAGAAAGAATCTTTTGTGTTCACATATTTGCTTGTCCATACAGGCCTAAAAGGACACACCACATGCATTACAGTTTTTCTCAGTTGCTTTGGTGCATTTCTCACATCACTATTTACATTTGCACAACAGTTAATGCAGTTCTCAAAACAATTAGTACAAACTGCAAAACCTAGTTGATAACCTGCAAAAGTGTGTCACTTGCTCAAAATGGATAGGTCATTCCTCAAAAGCAAGTATTCGTGTCAATGAAAGTGTCAATGTCATCAAGATGAAAAGTCCTGACACCATTGTTTATGAACAAGATAGTCAAATGGCTTTGTCATGTTTTCATTATGACAGTTTACTCTGTCAATGTTTTCCAATGTAAAAAAGTCAGATCTTGGTGACACTACCTGAAAATGCTCAAGACAGCACTATATACTATTTGCACAGCCATTTGAAAAATACAGTAAAGTTACACATTACTGTATTTAGTGAGGTAACTGAGTACAAGACACTGAATATGTATGTTTCACATTTTTACTGCATATGCTCTTTGCAATTCTAATTTGTTCACAGCATTGTGCAAAAGAAAAAAATACACCCTTATTTGCAACAAACATAAACTCCCTTTGGGTAAAGCTGTGCACAACTGTAAACAATATTGCAGTACATATGGCAAATCTTTACTGTAACACTACTGTACACTACAATACACTAAATGTGTGATGCAGTAAAGCTGTACGTCTAAATGTAAAATGTACAATGACAAGTTCTTGTCCCACTGCAAGCTTCATGTATGACACGATGACAGTAGTGCAGATTGTTTAGTGCTGAATTACTGTCCATTTATACACACCTGTTCTCCCAACGAAATGTTTGAATAATTGAATTTACAGTGGTTCTCCCAACATTTGGCTGCACCCTTCGACCAGCCTCAGCCACTGTGAGGCCGTGATTGACAACATGATCCACAATTGTAGCCCTGATTTCATCAGGGATCTGCCTATTGGCCTCTTCTTCCTCTTCCCCTGTTTTGTCCCCTTCCCCTTCCTCCCCACACCCTCACCCCTCTTCCATGAGGCTGACCTTCCACTTCTGTGTCACAGTATTGTAGAAATGGTACACACTATGTCCTGCTTGGTTCGTATATGCTTGTAAAGTGGGGGTTTATGGGATTGTAGAGAAGTGGCTTATCATTGGTTGCAACTAATGCTTCACACACCCCTTCTCATCAGTGAAAGTTGAGATTCACTTGAGAGAAATTGTTCAATTTAGGAGACATTTTCAGGAAAAAAAGATTTAAAAAAAATGTGTAAAATTAGCTTGACAGATTTTGACAACTAGTTCAACATTTTTGTATGTAATGACTGCATCTGCAGCAATGAAATGAGGACTATTAGTTTTATACGGAATGACTATTCAGCATTCACAAGTATAGTTAATTTTGACTGACATGACATAAGCAAATGATAATGTTATAAAACAGCAGAGAGTTGTATGAAAGCAATTGATGCATGTCCAAAAGCATTTGCAATTTGTTCGAAGGAATGAGAAACTGCTACTATGATGTGCACAAATGACTAAATGTTGTGGAGGTTGAACTAACTGTTGTGCAAATGTAAAGAGTGATGTGAGAAATGCACCAAAGCGACTGAGAAAAACTGTAATTAGACAGAAGACAATAACTGTAGGATTTAGTATGTAAGTGTGCATATATGTAAAATGCTGAGCATGTACTGTGCATCACAATGACACTGACAACATAATCACCATCTAAATCTCATTCTCTCTCACACACACATGCACACACTGAACTGGGCCGTTGAGTGCATAACACTCTTGTTTGTTCTGGTTCATGTCACATCAGTTCTTTCTGTTCCCAACAGACTAACACACACACACACACGCACCGAGGGCTGTGTACTGGAGGAATAATCCATCATTCTCAGGTGAGCGCGGGTTCAGCACTCTTTCTCTTACATACTTTATTCATACGAGCTCCTGAACTGCATTAGCAGATCAGACTGAATCCTTGACCAGAATCCTGCTGTCTAAGAAAGAGAAATCACAAATGAGATCTTTATTTTATCTCAATTCTGTCTGCTACACACTAGAGAGAACCTTATAAAACCGTAAAGGTTTCTTTCAGGTGCTTCATGTATGTGACCCTGGATGCACGGGTATATTTGTAGCAATAGCCAACAATACATTGTATGGGTCAAAATGATTGATTTTTCTTTTGTGCCAAAAAAGATTAGGATATTAAGTAAAGATCATGTTTCATGAAGATATTTTGTAAATTTCCTACTGTATATATATTAAAGTAAGTAATTTGCATTGATAAGGACTTCATTTGAACAACTTTGAAGGTGATTTTCTCAATACTCAATATTCCCTCAGATTCCAGATTTTCTAATAGTTGTATCTCATCCAAATATTGTCCTATCCTAACAAACCATACATCAATGGAAAGCTTACAGATGTATACATTTGTTTAAAAAAAAAAAAAAGAAAGAAAATGACCCTTTTGACTGGTTTTGTGGTCCAGGGTCACATATTAGGGGCTCCCATCATGGGATCATTTGATGGATTTAGTTTTAATTTATTTTTAATGAATTAAACAGCTCATAAACAAATTTTTCACTAAAAAAAATTTAATAATGTGTTAAAAATTTAAGTATTATGCAATAATGTAGACATTTCTCCTTATATAGAAACATTTCGGCATAAAGTGTTTTTTACAATTGAGCCAAGAATGCAAATAAAACTGTAAAGACAGTAAAAATAATGTAAAACAATTTTATTGTGTTTGTATAAACATACTAGCATGATGTATAAATACTGTGCAATGAATGAAGAAATATATAATCTTTTCATTTACTGTGTAATTTTTCATTAGGCTACATTTTTTGCTACTTGTGTTCATTATCTGACTTTTTTATTGTTAATATGCTTAATTATCTTGGAAATAATATCACATATCAACAATTTTGATGGTCTTAAAAGAGGCATTCTTTCTCCATGCAAAGTATTATGTATTATTTCTACACTCTGTTCAACAAACTGTCTGTTTTTATCCATCAGAATCAACTTTAAAACACAGCTGATACTCAAATTGCAACACATCTGAGAACATTGAGCTATAAAAGAGCAACCTCTGAGCAATAATATTTTCCTCTGGGCGATCTAATCACATCTAGCTAATGTGTTCTCATAAAGCGAAACAAAACTGATCCAGAACTGCTCAGTCAAAGCGAATCCATCAGCCATTAGAGAGACACTCAACTGATCTGTCACTGTTCCACAACGAGAGCAGCTCCAAACCACAGAGAACCTCTTTATGCCAATCTTAGATCAGATTTCTATTGTTTCCACAGATCTGAGTGACTAATACACATCCAGACTTCCTACTGGTGCTTTCAGAGCACCAGTAAAGAAATTTGCTGACAAAAAGTTGCTTTAAAAAGTTCTATTCAAACCATAAAACCCTTTTGTGTTCTAATTGGAATCTTCATTTTTAGAATGCTTTTGCTTCAGAATTCTCCTTTGTGTTATGACTTTGACGTCTTTTGAAAATGAATTTGAGCCGAAAATCACTCTGTGCTTTTGTACCTGTGAGCGAGCATGTTGTATGGGTTGGGTTTCTCATTGTAAAGAGAGCAGCAAACATCTGTCCGACTGACTGAACGAGCCCTGTGGACCGCTTTCATCACTAATGAGTGTTTACTGCCTGGAAAACAGAGACACACAAACATATAAACGGAAAAGGTTACGTTTTATTTCAATGGTCCACTTTAGACATTCTACTAATTATAAGTAATTTTTGCAACTACATGTCAACTAACTCTCATTAGAGTATGTACAATATACAATATGCATGAAGAATAAAGCTAGTAGGGCTGGGCAATATAGCTAAAATTTTCACACAAACAAACAAACAAAACTTTAACCATAATTAAAGTGTTTTTATGGAAGCTTGTTTCTGCCCCTAAATAAAAAAAAGGTAATTGTGACTTTTTATCTCATAATTCTGACTTTTTTCTCACAATTGTGAGTTTTTATCACGCAATTCTGACTTTTTAACACGCAATTTGAACTGAGTTTTTTCTCAACTGGACATTATAACATGCAGTTGCGAGTTTATATCTCACAATTCAATTTATATCATATATCAATTTTGACTTTATAACTTGCAAATGTGAGTTTATATCTTGCAATTGCGAGAAAAAAAATCAAAATTGTGAGATAAAAAGTCGCAATTACCCTTTTTATTTATTTATTTTTTTTAATATTTCATTTTTGAACTGCAACATAAAACAATACAAGATGGTAAAAAACACATTATACATGTCATGATACACAAGACGAGAAAAAAGGGAAAAGAAATTATAAATTACTTAAAATAAGCATAAAAACAAAAATACAAAAATTATAATAAGATGGGTGCAGGGTAATGTTATATACATGGTATATTTAAATACGGGGTATTGTTACAGTGTAGGACCTCAATCAAAAAAAGAGTCCATCTGTTCTATCGAAGTGTCTTCCATAAAACTGATAAAGGCCAAATTCTGTAAAACACTTTACTTTTATTCCTTAACCAGTATGTTCGTTTTTCCAAGGGTATATTTTATTTTTTATTTCATGGCGGAAACAAGCTTTCATAGGTTTTTTTTTAGTAAAGGATACGCTTCTGTAAACTGTAAAAAAATATCTACCTTTCAACTTAAAAACTTAAGTTCGGTTGCTGCCTTAAATTTGTAATTCTATTAAACTGACTTTGTACGGAAGAGGATTAGGGCCAAGCAATAATAAAAAAATAAAACCATCTCGAGATTAAAGTTGTTAAATTTCGAGAAAAAACTCTTTAAATTTCGAGAAAAAAGTCGAAATAAAATGTTGAGAATAAAGTCATTAAATTACGAGAAAAAAGTCATTAAATTACGAGAACAAATTTGTTAAATTATGAGAAAAATGTCGTTAAATTTCGAGAAAAAAGTCGAGATAAAATGTTTCGAATAAACTCATTAAATTACGAGAACAAACTCGTTAAATTTCGAGAAAAAAGTCGAGATAAAATGTCTACCTTTCAACTTAAAAACTTAAGTTCGGTTGCTGCCTTAAATTTGTAATTATATTAAACTGACTTTGTACGGAAGAGGATTAGGGCCAAGCAATAATAAAAAAATAAAACCATCTCGAGATTAAAGTTGTTAATTTTCGAGAAAAAAACTCGTTAAATTTCGAGAAAAAAGTCGAAATAAAATGTTGAGAATAAACTTGTTAAATTACGAGAAAAAACTCTTTAAATTTCGAGAAAAAGGTCGAGATAAAATGTTGAGAATAAAGTCATTAAATTACGAGAAAAAAGTCATTAAATTACGAGAACAAATTTGTTAAATTATAAGAAAAATGTCGTTAAATTTCGAGAAAAAAGTCTAGATAAAATGTTTAGAATAAACTCGTTAAATTCCGAGAAAAAAGTCGAGATAAAATGTTGAGAATAAAGTCATTAAATTACGAGAAAAAAGTCGTTAAATTACGAGAACAAACTCGTTAAATTTCGAGAAAAAAGTCGAGATAAAATGTTTCGAATAAACTCGTTAAATTACGAGAACAAACTCGTTAAATTTGAGAAAAAAGTCGAGATAAAATGTCTACCTTTCAACTTAAAAACTTAAGTTCGGTTGCTGCCTTAAATTTGTAATTATATTAAACTGACTTTGTACGGAAGAGAATTAGGGCCAAGCAATAATAAAAAATAAAACCATCTCGAGATTAAAGTTGTTAAATTACAAGAAAAAACTAGTTAAATTCCGAGAAAAAGGTCGAGATAAAATGTTGAGAATAAAGTCATTAAATTACGAGAAAAAAGTCGTTAAATTACGAGAACAAATTTGTTAAATTATGAGAAAAATGTCGTTAAATTTCGAGAAAAAAGTCGAGATAAAATGTTTCGAATAAACTCGTTAAATTACGAGAACAAACTCGTTAAATTTCGAGAAAAAAGTCGAGATAAAATGTCTACCTTTCAACTTAAAAACTTAAGTTCGGTTGCTGCCTTAAATTTGTAATTATATTAAACTGACTTTGTACGGAAGAGGATTAGGGCCAAGCAATAATAAAAAAATAAAACCATCTCGAGATTAAAGTTGTTAATTTTCGAGAAAAAACTCGTTAAATTTCGAGAAAAAAGTCGAAATAAAATGTTGAGAATAAACTTGTTAAATTACGAGAAAAAACTCTTTAAATTTCGAGAAAAAGGTCGAGATAAAATGTTGAGAATAAAGTCATTAAATTACGAGAAAAAAGTCATTAAATTACGAGAACAAATTTGTTAAATTATAAGAAAAATGTCGTTAAATTTCGAGAAAAAAGTCTAGATAAAATGTTTAGAATAAACTCGTTAAATTCCGAGAAAAAAGTCGAGATAAAATGTTGAGAATAAAGTCATTAAATTACGAGAAAAAAGTCGTTAAATTACGAGAACAAACTCGTTAAATTTCGAGAAAAAAGTCGAGATAAAATGTTTCGAATAAACTCGTTAAATTACGAGAACAAACTCGTTAAATTTTGAGAAAAAAGTCGAGATAAAATGTCTACCTTTCAACTTAAAAACTTAAGTTCGGTTGCTGCCTTAAATTTGTAATTATATTAAACTGACTTTGTACGGAAGAGAATTAGGGCCAAGCAATAATAAAAAAATAAAACCATCTCGAGATTAAAGTTGTTAAATTACAAGAAAAAACTAGTTAAATTCCGAGAAAAAGGTCGAGATAAAATGTTGAGAATAAAGTCATTAAATTACGAGAAAAAAGTCGTTAAATTACGAGAACAAATTTGTTAAATTATAAGAAAAATGTCGTTAAATTTCGAGAAAAAAGTCTAGATAAAATGTTTAGAATAAACTCGTTAAATTCCGAGAAAAAAGTCGAGATAAAATGTTGAGAATAAAGTCATTAAATTACGAGAAAAAAGTCGTTAAATTACGAGAACAAACTCGTTAAATTTCGAGAAAAAAGTCAAGATAAAATGTTGAGAATAAACTCATTAAATTACGAGAATAAACTCATTAAATTATGAGAAAAAAGTCATTAAATTACGAGAACAAATTCGTTAAATTACGAGAATAAATTCGTTAATTTAATGACTTTATTCTCAACATTTTATCTCGACTTTTTTCTCAAAATTTAACGACATTTTTCTCATAATTTAACGAATTTGTTCTCATAATTTAACGACTTTTTTCTCATAATTTAATGACTTTATTCTCAACATTTTATCTCGACTTTTTTCTTGAAATTTAACAACTTTAATCTCGAGATGGTTTTATTTTTTTATTATTGCTTGGCCCTAATCCTCTTCTGCAGACTTTGAGTTGAATCTTGTATACATAACTTATAAATTATATAAAAAATAAAATTTCTGTCATTAATTACTCACCCTCATGTCGTTCCAGACCCATAAGACCATCGTTCATCTTCAGAACACAAATTAAGATATTTTTGATAAAATCTGATGGCTCAGTGAGGCCTTTGGCAGTTTGATACACTCTCCAAACCACTGATTCAAAACAAACGATTCGTAGCTTCGAAGCTTCATGAAGCAGTGTTTTGAAATCGCCCATCACTAGAATAAAGTCGTTATTTTGTTTTTTGGTGCACAAAAAGTCTCTTCGTAACATTAAGGTTGAACCACTGTAGTCACATGAACTGTTTTAAATATGTCTTTAGTAGCTTTCTGGGCGTCTGAAAGTGTTAATTATCTTGCTGTCAATGCAGGCCTCACTGAGCCATCGGATTTCATCAAAAATATCTTAATTTGTGTTCTGAAGATGAACGAAGGTCTTAGGGGTGTGGAACGACATGAGGGTGAGTAATTAATGACAGAAATCTCATTTTTGGGTGAACCAACCCTTTAAAGTAAAGTACTGTAAAAACATAAGTTGACATAACTTAATTATATTTGATTAATGACAAACGAATCATTGATTCAGTTCTTTGAAACACATAGTGTGAACAGATATCGGCTTGACATTTAAATGCTATTAAATCATTTTAAGGTTAGGTTTAGGAAAACTAATGTCTAAATAAAAAGAGCATAGCCAACAAAATCTTAACACATCAATAGTCAGTACTGCTCAGGCCTAATTGCTGCTGGATTTCAGATTGCTAGACGCTGCTGTCTCACTGTCGAAGTCAATCACACACACATCAACAGCCTTTCTTCACACCCACAGGAAACAGGATATGCACATGACAAACTTTTAACTGGTGAACTTCTCACAGTAGTTTGCAGTTCAGATCTCTTACAAATAAAGGAGAGCGTTAAAGAAAAATAGCAAAAGAACTTTTAATTCCCAAGTCATTTTTGAAGCGGTGACACAATGACACTTATCAACACCTGCCAGAAGCCAAAAATCACTCAAAGTCTTTGTTTATGATCTCAGGAAAGGATTGAAGAGGTTTGTAGTCAGAGAAAAGAAGCCAAAAAACAAATATGGTGAGTAATTACAAAAAAAAAACATGGGCAAAAAACACTAAATTCCCCCCAGAATTCAACGAAAGATCAAACATCTCCTTTGAACAATGTTAGACTGAACAGAAGTACTATTAATAATATTCAAGCATATTTTGTAAAACAGAAAAATCATAGAATATCAACCCTTAAACAAATGTTTAACAGATTCAGGCCGTCGCACATCAGAATTTGTCTCGCTTTTGTTCTTCTTTAAAGGAATATTCCAGTTCAATTAAACTGCTGTTGATCACAAAAGAACATAATTGAATCACATTCACAGTAATGCACTTATGATTGCAGTCTGGAGGATTTCAAAGCAGAAATATGAAGCTTGATTTTAGTTAAAGAACTTATATTATTTCTTCCATTCATAAATGTTTGTCATTTGAGCAGTAAAGTGTCTAAAACCTTCTTTTACTTGTGACTGTTCTAAATAAACCAATTTAAAGTTAAATTGATCTGTTTTTGAATCAGTTTTGAAATAATCTATCTTGTATAAAAGCACTATAGATTAATTAATGATTTATGCTCCGTGTCAACAGTATTTTGCCGATAGTTGCATCCCTTTCTGGTATGTTTGCACTTATAAAGCACTGAAAGTGGAATATTGTAAATGCAACTCAAACTGAGTTTGAAATGATTGTCTTTCGTAAACAACAGCATGTTGATATTCGTGAAATTATTGGCATTATGGACATAATAAATGTAGACTAGAGACAGAGAGAAAGGTGTGTGTGTGTGTGTGTGTGTGTGTGTGTGTGTGTGTGTGTGTGTGTGTGTGTGAGAGAGAGAAAGAGTGCATGTATGTGTGTGTTTTGGCACTAGAGCAGGTGCGCTGGGATCTCCTGTGTCTACAGGAACAGCCGGAGGGCTGAGCGTGATGTCTTGATACAGCGATCACACACACACACACACACACACACACACACACACACACACACACGCTGTGGTTAAACAGGTGTTTTAACAGCCTTAACACTCCCCAAACGATAGCGTTAAGCCCTGGGCAGTTAGCAATCTCACACACACCGTAAAGCCTGATTGTTAATCACAATAAACTGAAGCATGGTAATATGATGTCACGCTCACACACACTCACAGTGAGTGACAGTGATGGAGTGTGTGTTGTGTCTGAACAGCAGGGAACATCACTGATAAAAGACTTGAGCAATGCAGATGACTTTACAGGGTCAGAAACACAGATCTGCTCCAAAACCTGATGAGCTGCCTTGATGATCCATCCATCCATCCATCCATCCATCCATCTGTTCATCTATCCATCTATCTATCTAAAGATCCATCCATCCATCCATCTATCTATCTATCTATCTATCTATCTATCTATCTATCCGTCCATCCGTCCGCCCGTCTGTCTGTCTGTCTATCTATCTATCTATCTATCCGTCTGTCCATCCATCCATCCATCTATCTATCTATCTATCTGTCTGTCTGTCTGTCTGTCTATCTATCTATCTATCTATCTGTCTGTCTGTCTGTCTGTCTATCTATCTATCTATCTATCCGTCTGTCCATCCATCCATCCATCCATCCATTTATCTATCTATCTATCTATCTATCTATCTATCTATCTATCTATCTATCTGTCTGTCTGTCTATCTATCTATCTATCTATCCGTCTGTCCATCCATCCATCCATCCATCCATCCATCCATCCATCCATCCATCCATTTATCTATCTATCTATCTATCTATCTATCTATCTATCTATCTATCTATCTATCTATCTATCTATCTATCTATCTATCTATCTATCTATCTCTGTCTGTCTGTCTGTCTATCTATCTATCTATCTGTCTGTCCATCCATCCATCCATCCATCCATCCATCCATCTATCTATCTATCTATCTATCTATCTATCTATCTATCTATCTATCTATCTATCTATCTATCTGTCCATCCGTCCATCCGTCTATCTATCTATCTATCTATCTATCTATCTATCTATCTATCTATCTATCTATCTATCTATCTATCTATCCATATATAACAAGGAAATTAAATTACAGTTTTTCTCCATTGGTTTGGCTCATTTTTTGAAACAGAAATTATATTCTCAAAACTCTAAGTTCATTTGGCAAAACAGTCTTACAGTTCAGCACAACACTATAGCTCACTTGCAAAAGCTCATATCTCTCCCAAAACTGTTCACTCATGTTTAAAAACTAAATTCCTTTTCCATATAAACAGTCAGTGCCACAGAAATGGCAAAGATCCTTCTCAATTGCTTTGGCTCATTTCTTAAAACAGACCAGACATTCTCAACAGTCTTGGTGCTTTTGTCAAAATAATGTGGATGGTTCGGCACAACACCATGGTTCACCTGCAAAAGCTCTTATCTCTCCCAAAACAGTTCACTCATGTGTCAAAACTAAATTTCCTTCTCATTTAAACAGTCAGTGCCCCCAAAATGCTTCGTCCCTTTGGCATTGTGTAAGCACTGCAAGTCAAAATGTTTAGATGTTTTGTCACTATGGCAGAGGACCATTGAAATATCCCTCATGTCCACCTTTCAGTCTTAGCCCAGTCCTTCATTGACAATGGTTACTCTACTGTTTTTGTCTAGCCAGCATAATACATTAAAACTGTAATGGGTCATTGTATGGGACAATGTGAATTTGCGAGCTGTTGTGGTATTTTGAAGATTGCTAATTTTGTTTTAAAGGTCTCATACAACAGGTTTACATGTATCCAAGGTCAAAAAACGTTTTTCTCAATGACTGAAACGCTCTGCTCTGATTGGTCAGATGGCCCAGTCTGTTGTGATTGGTCTGCTCTGCTCTGATTGGTCTGATGGCTAATTTTGGATTGTAATATCCAAAAAAAGCATAATAGGGGCACTTTAATCACTAAATCATGAAATCAAAGTCTATTTTAAAATTAAAATGTACTTTATTATCATGTGTGTCTTTTTCTGCACTGTAAAAATTGCTTTCAGAATGTAATTATTTGTTAATTTACTAGCAATTTCTGAGTGAATATTGCTTCAAAGTTTTTTTTTCCTCTGTTTTTTTGTGTCTGTGCTGCAAAAGAACCAAACAAATAAGAATAAAACAAGCACCAAATGTCATCTAACTAAACATTTTAAATATCTCCTTCATTGACAATGGTTACTCTACTGTTTTTGTCTAGCCAGCATAATACATTAAAACTGTAATGGGTCATTGTATGGGACAATGTGAATTTGAACCGTGGCCTGCTCATCAGGGCCTGGTTCACTACTCATCCAAGGATGGTCATGGTGTTCCTACCACCTTACTCTCCTTTCCTCAATCCTCTTGAGGAGTTTTTTCTCTGCTTGCATGTGGAGAGTGTATGAGCATCTTGCTCAAGATCAGAGGTCCCTGCTCCAAGCAATGGACACTGCGTGCGAGGATATTACAGGAGATCATTGTAGGGGATGGTTGTGACATGCACTGTGTATAAAACTGAAAAAAAGAAATAGGATGTTAGGGTAAGAGTAGCCTCCAAGGTTTGACATCACACATTGCACTCATACTGCCAAGGAAATTGTAACCATTATCATTCACACACATAAAGTAACTTCCATACATCAGAGTAAAAAGAAAATGTATACAGCATAATATACTGTAATATAAACACACAAACAAAAAACAATGAAAATTATATGCAGCCTACAGTGCTGTAAACAAAGCTGGAGTTTCACAACTAACAGTTCTTCACTGGTCGCTGTCCTCACCCTCCCTCTCCTGGTCACCGTCCTCACCCTCCTGGCCATCCACATGCTGCTGTCTGTCTGGCCACAGATTCTCATCCACATCACAGCGTATATTCTCCTTTGCAATGCAACGAGGGAAGAAACGGTGTGCACGTCACAACCATCCCCTACAATGATCTCCTGTAATATCCTCAGACACAGTGTCCATTGCTTGGAGCAGGGACCTCTGATCTTGAGCCGATGCTCATACACTCTCCACCTGCAAGCGGAGAAAAAGTTATATTGTTATATTGCCCCCTCGCCTCCTTCGTTAGTCAAGTTCTAGTTTAACCTGACTGCAAATTGCTGTAATAAATTTATCAAATGTTCCAAGGATTCATATATGGTATTCATGGTATTATGTTCTTGACTAATTTTGACAATTGAACAGACTATTGTGCATGTGGTGACTTATACAATGAAATGACGCTGACACGTTTTGGAGCGAACGACCATTAGACTGAGAATCAACAATCAGTTTAGATCAACAAGATCTATTCACTTGGAAATTGTGCTAAATGTAGCCTATCTGTACTTAATCATTTGCAAAGATGTACTGAGACATTGAGACAAGTACTTAGACATTTGCAATTTGATGAAATGAATGAGAAAATCAATTCTGTTGTGAACAATTGCCAAGGGGTTTGGAGATTTGTCCATGTTGTTTTGAGAATGTAATTTCTGTTTCAAGAAATGAGCCAAACCAATGGAGAAAAACTGTAACAAGGAGAGTTCGATCACAAACTGCTCAGAATTGTAGTGCAGCGTCATGAGTTTCAGTTTAAAGGTAAAATGAAATAATCACATACAGTAACAACAAATATGAGTAATAATAGAGAAGGCCAACAAAATATGCTGTAAATTCCCCTCAGAAGAGACTAAATTTTGAATGTTACATTTGAAAGTTTGTTAAACAATACAGAAAAATCATCTTCTGTTGAATAATAGATTTAAAGTGTCACACACAAGTTTTTGATTCATGCATCGAGCTGTCTGGTGTTAATGTAACTCCAGTGTTATTTTAGAAATCCCATCTTAATGCTTATAATGCCTTAAAATGCTGCCTACATAGACAGCTCACAGGACTGGAACAGATACGCAACGATAGAGAGAGAGAATAAAATCTAGTGATCATCCCGTCGTCCTGTCACACTGCGTAATAATCAGACAGCTGTACACAAGACCCTTCCAGCAAGGGCATAAGCTTATGTGTGTGTTACTAGTTATGCTGAAAATGACACCAAACAGAAGTACAAGATGATCGTGACAGATAGTGAGACAGAAAAAGGGGGCCGAAGAGAGTGAGACAGAGAGATGAATGGATAAGCTGTACTGATGGAGGCCTTCAGGGACGATTCTGCTCATCTGTCACATAAGGAAGGATAAAAAAAACAACTGTTCCAGAGAGAAAGTGTCACTTGGCTCTGACTCCCTCTCTGCGACGCACGGCTGCAGCAGCTGCTCTGATGTTCCCTACACACGGATCAGATCCCTGCCAGGAAACTCCGCCTCTCACCTCCAGCGACCGCTTACGTGATCAGTGACCCAATGGAGCATCAGCACACTGAACGAGCTGTTGTGGTATTTTGAAGATTGCTAATTTTGTTTTAAAGGTCTCATACAACAGGTTTACATGCATCCAAGGTCAAAAAACGTTTTTCTCAATGACTGAAACGCTCTGCTCTGATTGGTCAGATGGCCCAGTCTGTTGTGATTGGTCTGCTCTGCTCTGATTGGTCTGATGGCTAATTTTGGATTGTAATATCCAAAAAAAGCATAATAGGGGCACTTTAATCACTTAATCATGAAATCAAAGTCTATTTTAAAATTAAAATGTACTTTATTATCATGTGTGTCTTTTTCTGCACTGTAAAAATTGCTTTCAGAATGTAATTATTTGTTAATTTACTAGCAATTTCTGAGTGAATATTGCTTCAAAGTTTTTTTTTCTCTGTTTTTTTGTGTCTGTGCTGCAAAAGAACCAAACAAATAAGAATAAAACAAGCACCAAATGTCATCTAACTAAACATTTTAAATATCTCCAAGATTGAGAGCTCATTATTTAAAAAGATCTGTCCCGAGGAGTAAACTTACAGTGATGCTGGTCATGTTAATGAGAGAGACGTTTGCTGTCTTTCGCTAATGGTGTGAAACACAGCAAAAACGGTTTCATCTTACTCTGTTGAAAGAAACGATAAACCAATTACTCGACTTATCACTGGCGGCCAAACAACATAAAACAGATAATATTACATAATGTGCATTTCTTGAACATGGTTACTATGGTAATGTCTCAGTTAGACCCTAATGAGCGGCGCCCCCTCGGTTCATGAGTTTGAGCTCCACCCACAGATGATGTCACAGTGTCCAATTAAATTTTATCAACTTAAACAGTTCAAAACCAAAGTGTCAAATATTTTTAAATTTAAAATTTAGTTTTTGGCACAGCACAAAACAAAACAAAACAAAACAAAACAAAACAAAACAAAACAAAACAAAACAAAACAAAACAAAACAAAACAAAACAAAACAAAACAAAACAAAACAAAACAAAACAAAACAAAACAAAACAAAACAAAACAAAACAAAACAAAACAAATAAAATTGGGAGCTCATTATAAAAAAAGAATTATCTGCCATCTTTCATTAGCAGTGTAAAATAAAATAAAATAAAATAAATTAAAATAAATTAAAATTGGGAGCTCATTTCCAATTTTGCGAGCTCATTATAAACAAATAATTTACATTTGCAGTGATTGTAGACATGTTAATAAAAAATCTGCCATCTTTCATTAGCAGTGTAAAATAAAATAAAATAAAATAAAATAAAATAAAATAAATATTTCCAATATTTAGAGCTCATCATAAAAAAAGAAAATGCCATGAAAATAATACATTTAAATTAAAAATTAATTTAAAATGTAAAATTATGGAAGAGGATTAGGGCCAAGCAATAATAAAAAAATAAAACCATCTCGAGATTAAAGTTGTTAAATTTCAAGAAAAAAGTTCGAGATAAAATGTTGAGAATAAAGTCATTAAATTATGAGAAAAAAGTTGTTAAATTACGAGAACAAATTTGTTAAATTACGAATTTGTTCTCATAATTTAATGACTTTTTTCTCGTAATTTAATGATTTTTTTCTCATAATTTAAAGAGTTTATTCTCAACATTTTATCTCGACTTTTTTCTCGTAATTTAATGATTTTTTTCTCATAATTTAAAGAGTTTATTCTCAACATTTTATTTCAACTTTTTTCTCGAAATTTAACAATTTTTTTCTCGTAATTTAATGACTTTATTCTCAACATTTTATCTCGACTTTTTTCTCGAAATTTAACGAGTTTTTTCTCGTAATTTAACGAGTTTATTCTCAACATTTTATTTCAACTTTTTTCTCAAAATTTAACAATTTTTTTCTCGTAATTTAATGACTTTATTCTCAACATTTTATCTCGACTTTTTTCTCGAAATTTAACGACTTTTTTCTCGTAATTTAATGAGTTTATTCTCAACATTTTATCTCGACTTTTTTCTCGAAATTTAACAAGTTTTTTCTCGTAATTTAACGAGTTTATTCTCAACATTTTATCTCGACTTTTTTCTCGAAATTTAACGAGTTTTTCTCGTAATTTAACGAGTTTATTCTCAACATTTTATCTCGACTTTTTCTCGAAATTTAACAAGTTTTTTCTCGAAATTTAACGATTTTTTTCTCGTAATTTAACAAGTTTATTCTCAACATTTTATCTTGACTTTTTTCTCGAAATTTAACGAGTTTTTTCTCGTAATTTAACGAGTTTATTCTCAACATTTTATCTCGACTTTTTTCTCGAAATTTAACACGTTTTTTCTCGTAATTTAACGAGTTTATTCTCAACATTTTATCTCGACTTTTTTCTTGAAATTTAACAAGTTTTTTCTCGTAATTTAACGAGTTTATTCTCAACATTTTATTTCGACTTTTTTCTCGAAATTTAATGAGTTTATTCTCAACATTTTATCTCGACTTTTTTCTCGAAATTTAACAACTTTTTTCTTGTAATTTAACGAGTTTATTCTCAACATTTTATTTCGTCTTTTTTCTCGAAATTTAACAAGTTTTTCCTCGTAATTTAACAAGTTTATTCTCAACATTTTATCTAGACTTTTTTCTCGAAATTTAACAACTTTAATCTCAAGATGGTTTTATTTTTTTATTATTGCTTGGCCCTAATCCTCTTCCATATAAAAAATAAAAAAATAAAAAAAAATAATTAAAAATAAAACAGAAAAACAGAAAAAACAATAAAACAAAATAAAATAAAATAAAATAAATATTTTCAAGATTTAGAGCTCATCATAAAAAAAGAAAATGCCATGAAAATAATACATTTAAATTAAAAATAAATTAATTAATTATTAATTAACTTATTTTCTGAGAATTACTCACCTAATGTTTATTGGGAGGACACAAGCAAGATGGAACTGACTGAAAACACATAAAATCAGATTTACAGAGGAGATCAGTGTGTCGTAGTACAGGATTCCTGATGAACAAATGTTCATATACTGCATTTCAAATGCGTATTAATATCATGAACATGAGGTGAAGATCATTCTGAGGAAATGTGTGTGCATTGGGGGTCTGTGGTTAAAGAAAGTGTGAAATGGTCAGGGTCTGGGGAAAAGGCAACCGATCAATCATACGAGGACAGGCACTGATCCATTTATATCTCTCTGAGTAAGCAAAAACTACCACACGCACAAACACAACCCTAGAGACACATAAACTAAACAAATACAAAGACCCTCTAAACAATGCAAACACATGCACATAATTAAACACAACACACATTTATGCATGCTCAAACACACACTCACAAACACTGGAGTTTTTGAAAGGCACCTCTAAATGTTCAAATCGATTGGGGAAAGGCAAGGTCGTCATGCCGATCAACTCAGCCAAATTCAGCCGAGTGGAAGAAGTGGACATTAAGAGAGAGTATTGGATCAATTACTGTTTATGGACTGTACAAGGTCCAAGTCAACTGTGATGAACAATCAGAAAAATGAACAAACATCTAAATATGTCATCGTTAATGAACTCTAACTTCGGCTAATAATGTCCAAGAAACCACAGTATGGAATAAACATAGTAATGCCTATACATATTTAAACAAGACTTACTTTATTTTATTAAATAAATTAAATAATCTACATTTCTAAACCTAGTTTATATGTTACAGTCGTTCTTCTCTGTCTCTTTCTTATTCTCTAGGCATTTTCCCCAAACCTCTTGCCTTCCTCCCTCTTTTGCCCTCTGTCTTTTCAGAAGAACAATGCATCTGTGGTGCATAAATTATTTTTACATTGCAGCCCCCGGGGCTCTACATCCCATAATTATAAGTCTGTTTAGCATGGTAACCATGGTGATGCCAACACTTCCCCTGGCTCTCTCTGATTTGCTCTGTAGCATAAGTGTGATAGTACTTTACAAGTCTTCTGCGGCACTTTTGTGCTTGAACAGATCGAAGTCGAAGTTGTTATTCTTTAAAATATTAAAAAGCAAATTTTCAAAGATGTTTCCCCATGAACAAATACATTTGGCCAGTGTTATTGAGACCATTGAGATACTATTCTAGTGTTTTAGGTGTTCAAGCGTGTCTACGTCACAAGGGCTCGCCCCAACCGGCCTGATGGTGGCGCTACAGCGATCAAAAGTATGCAATGTCTTATAACTCCTAAACCATTCGTCGCAGGCTCAAGTGGCTTATATCGTTGGAATCCTTGGCTCAAGATGAACTTTTCAGATATTTTGGACTTTTTCCAACTAGTTCTAAGTTTTTCGCCCGATCAGAACCAAACCAGTGCCGAAAGATTCTCTGGAGTCTAATTGTCAATAATTATCAAAAAAATAAAAAATTCAATTGACGTCTGTGGCGAGAAGCCAAAAAATTCGAAGTGGACTAAAATGGCTTTCCCTCTTGAGATAATTTCACCAAACTCGGTTCACCTATATATGGGCTCGATCTGTGGACATGTGAAAAAGGACATAGCAACTGGCTACTTGATGGCGCTATAAAATGAAAGAAAAAAAAAAAACATTAAAAGAGCTATAGCTATGCAACAGTCAGTCCGACTGACTTGAAAACTGGCATGCGGTGTCTTGGTCCAAGGTAGAGGTCTGCGCGGGACTTTTTTCGTCCTGCTCCCGCCCGCTCCTGCAACGGTTCTATTCCGCACGAACCCGCTCCCGCCTGAAATTCACTCTGTGTTCACCCGCTATCCGCATATAGTGATTTTCTTCCCGACCCGACGGGTCCTGCTAAAGATCGTTTCCAGAATCTCGCGTTTAAACTTCCCCTAAAGAAAGAGAGTGATTGGGGATAACAAATATAAAATGTTGCATATATACAAGATTTCTATTTGTTATTTGTCTATGATCAGGGCCGGATTGGGACTCATTTTCAGCCCTGGAGTTTCATGCCTTAGACCGGACCACTTTAATTCACGACTGACTATATTAAAATAATGTAATTAAAACCTCAGTATATAAGTCTGCAATAGTGCACGGTTCTCTACAGCCTTGTAAATAATTGTATTTTTCAAAAATATCTTCAAATACCCATGATAGTACAAATGATAGTACAAAAAATGCTAAAATTTGATATAGTTATTTTTATAGTTAGAATAATGATTTTATAATGTGAACCATTGATTAATTCTCCAGCCATCTAGTGGCTGTAGTTAAAAATTCATGTTATTTCAATTTTAATTTTAATTAAGTGTTTGCTTTCCAGTAGATGGCAGTAATCGTCCACTAAACCCAGGCACATTTTTCATGTCTATCACTATGAATGAAATTTAGAAATGTAGCTCTTTATTAAAGTGGATTTAACATAAAATTTTACTATTTTAAATAAATGTATATACTTAAATTATTACAAATTGAGGCAAATAAATAACACAAAATACCATAAATCCTACAAAATTGCACAACTTTACAGTAAAATATTAAAGTAGGCTATTATGTTTGTTTAAAAAAAGTTACATGTTACAAAATCACATTTTACTGTCTGGTTAAGCTAGTTGGACAGAAAAATGAATATTGTTGGCCAATGTTTAATAGCATAGCAAGCAACATAACATAAGTGATAGGCCCTATATTTTATTATTTGCCTAATATTATTACGATATGAGTAAGCTGCATACATGCCTTTATCTTTTGCATGTTTTCCTCTCTTCCTTTTTATTTATTTACATTACTTAAATTGGCCTCCGGTGGCTTAAACCTTTTGCCTTACCATAATTTAGCGTTGATTTAGAACTTGTCCCACTGTCCCTACAGACGTCACCTCATCCCTTCTTCTCGTATACTTTTGAGTTTTGAGCCCCGACCAGGTTAATTTACCCACTGAGTGACATGATATCATTGACGTTGCGTGCAAATGAGTGGTAAAAACCCAATTGCCGCGGGTGCCCCGTGCCGCCCTGGGCCGTCCAGGCCTAAATCCGTCACTGAATGGTTTTTAGGAAAAAGTTAGGCTACTCAGCCTAGTTCATTTGGCCGCGTCCACAGTTTCTAGAGCATCCATATTTCAACACAGTGCCATGACAACACCGGCCCTCGCGGCCAAATAAACAGACCGGCCCACTGGGACTTCTCCCGGTGCTCCCGATTAGCCAATCCAGGCCTGTCTATGATGCTGTCAACACCGTAATGTCAGAGAAAAAATGTCACAAAGAATAATAGGCTAAATATCACAGAGAAAAATAAGCTAAATTAAATAGCCTACATCACTCAAAACTTTAGGCTAAGCCAAAATTAGATAAACGAAACTGTTGGCTTACTAGCTATACTGCAAAATGAAATATTTTTTAACATCCACGCAAGAACCGAATGACGCTGACTGACGACCGTTTCAGAACATCTCTAATGCAAAGAACATATCTTGCCAGGTTTCGCAGGACAGGGAACTGGTGACTGAGTGAACGCCACCACTGCAGAAAGTTTTGTTCACTTCAAGTTCAAGCACAGATGTCAAAGCATCTCGGGAGCGACTGGGTTATTGTCAGACCGCCTGCTCCCGCCTAATGTACACTATAGTTACCGACCGCAATCCGCCTTTCATTCAAAATGTAATCCCGCGCAGCAAGAAATCTTATCGGGTCCCTCGGGTATCGGGCAGCGGGAATGCAGACCTCTAGTCCAAGGTGCCGTGATTGTCTATTAGGACATTCACGTATCTCGAAAAACATGCCCGCCGTTGGCCAATGAAGTTTGAGAACCTATTAGACAAGGTTAATGGAGGCTGATCAGAACGAAACTTGCTGGGCCTGTTTGACTCATTGCCCTAGAGCAGGGATGGGCAACTTCGGTCCTGAAGGGCCACTGTCCTGCATGGTTTAGCTCCAACCATGATTAAACTCACCTGCCTGTAGCTTTCTAGTAATCCTAAGACATTGATTAGCTTGTTCAGGTGTGTTTGATTAGGGTTGGAGCTAAACTCTGCAGGACAGTGGCCCTCCAGGACCGAAGTTGCCCATCCCTGCCCTAGAGGCCTGTGAGAAACTTGAATGAAATCGTCCAGCGGGGGCCACCTTTCTGTTTTTCACGTGCGTAAAGGATTGTATACCATGCAATTTTTTGCACACACCCACAACATTCATACCACATGGTAGAACTCCTCATTCTGAGCAACTTTGCCTCTAGGACCTCCGTTGTCCATAGAACCGTTTGTTAAATATTGGAGATTATTTCAAAAACCTACTTTTAAAACTAGTCCTAGGTTTTTCGCCCGATCAGAGTCAAACCAGAGAAGAAAGATTCTCTGGATTCTGATTGTCAGTAATTATCAAAAAAAAGTAGAAATTTCGATTGACGTCCGTGACAAGATGCCAAAATGTTCGAAGTGGGCGTGGCCACTTTTACTAAAATGGCTATCCCTCTTGAACATAATGAGATAATTTCACCAATCTCAGTACACCTATGTATGGACTCAGTCTGAGAATGCAAAGTAGAATGAGATACACACAAAAATGGCTATAGCTACACAACCGTCGGTCTGATTGACTTGGAAACTGGCATGCGCTGTCTTTGTCCAAGGTTCCACGATTGTCTATGCGGACATTCGCATATCTTGAAAAACATGGCGGCCATCGGCCAATGAAGTTTGAGCACCTATCAAAGGGTTATCGGAGGCAGATTGGAACGAAACTCACTGGGCCTGTTTGACTCATCGCCCTAGAGGCCTGTGAGAAATTTGATAGAAATCAGCAACCAGGGGTGCCTTTGTGTTTTTCATGTGCGTAAAGGATTGTATACCACACAATTTTTTTTGCACACGCCCACGACATTCATACCACGTGGTAGAAGTGTCACGGGTTGAGGTAATGGTTGAAGTGAGGACTCAAGGATACAGAGGAATATGGGCTTTATTAATATAAAAGTAAAACAAAACACTAACAGAAACTACTCAATGGGGGAAAAAACTATAGGTTAGACTTGACTAGGCAGGAAACATACTGCATTACAGACTAGACTTGACAGGAACACACAACAGGAATCATCAGATCATCAGACAGGGTAACGATGACATGCGACAGCATAAATCGATGTGCAACAACAGACTGGCACAGGATAGCAAACACAAGGGGAATAAATAGGACAGCAAACAAGGCAGGTAACGAGGGAGGACAGGTGGAGAAACTGAACCAATAATCAGGTAACAAGATGGGCGGGGTCAGACAATAGACAAGAGAGCACATGGCACAGGGAAGCATAACAAGACAAGCCATTTGCTCATATCAAACATGAAAATCACACACAAGCACATGACCAGTGATAACCAATCGCTATCCATGAGCTTACACTGAACAAAGAACAGACAAAGACAGGAGAATACGGGAGTGTCAGGACTCTGTCACAAAACCAAGAAACACACTAGACTGAGGTGACAGATCCCTGACAAGAAGTCCTCATTCTGAGCAACTTTGCCTCTGGGCCCACTGCTGTCAATCGAACCATTCGTTAAATATTGGAAATTATTTCAAAAACCTACTTTTGTGAACTAGTCCAAGGTTTTTGGCTCAACCTCAATAACTATATTAAAAACCGCTTAAAACATACAGTAGCTCACAGAAGTGAGTACACCCCTCACATTTTTGTAAATATTTTATTATATCTTTTCATGTGACAACACTGAAGAAATGACACTTTGCTACAGTGTAAAGTAGTGAGTGTACAGCTTGTATAACAGGGTAAATTTGCTGTCCCCTCAAAATAACTCAACACACAGCCATTAATGTCTAAACCGCTGGCCACAAAAGTGAGTACACCCCTAAGTGAAAATGTCCAAATTGGGCCCAAAGTGTCAATATTTTGTGTGGCCACCATTATTTTCCAGCTCTGCCTTAACCTGCTTGGGCATGGAGTTCACTAGAGCTTCACAGGTTGCCACTGGAGTCCTCTTCCACTCCTCCATGACGCCATCACGGAGCTGGTGGATGTTAGAGACCTTGCTCTCCTCCACCTTCCATTTGAGGATGCCCCACAGATGCTCAATAGAGTTTAGGTCTGGAGACATGCTTGGCCAGTCCATCACCTTTACCCTCAGCTTCTTTAGCAAGGCAGTGGTCGTGTTGGAGGTGTGTTTGGGGTCATTATCATGTTGGAATACTGCCCTACGGCCCAGTCTCCGAAGTGAGGGGATCATGCTCTGCTTCAGTATGTCACAGTACATGTTGGCATTCATGGTTCCCTCAATGAACTGTAGCTCCCCAGTGCCGGCAGCACTCATGCAGCCCCATACCATGACACTCCTACCACCATGTTTGACTGTAGGCAAGACACACTTGTCTTTGTACTCCTCACTTGGTTGCCATCACACACGCTTGACATCATCTGAACCAAATAAGGTTTCAGTAATCCATGTCCTTAGTTTGCTTGTCTTCAGCAAACTGTTTGCGAGCTTTCTTGTGCATCATCTTTAGAAGAGGCTTCCTTCTGGGACGGCAGCCATGCAGACCAATTTGATGCAGTGTGCGGCGTATGGTCTGAGCACTGACAGGCTGACCCCCCACCCCCACCTCTTCAACCTCTGCAGCAATGCTGGCAGCACTCATACGTCTATTTCCCAAACACAACCTCTGGATATGACGCTGAGCACGTGCACTCAACTTCTTTGGTCGACCATGGCGAGGCCTGTTCTGAGTGGAACCTGTCCTGTTAAACCGCTGTATGGTCTTGGCCACCTTGGCCAAGTTTCGCTCAGTTTCAGGGCAATCTTCTTATAGCCTACGCCATCTTTATGTAGAGCAACTATTCTTTTTTTCGGATTCTCAGAGAGTTCTTTGCCATGAGGTGCCATGTTGAACTTCCAGTGACCAGTATGAGAGAGTGAGAGCGATAACACCAAATTTAACACACCTGCTCCCCATTCACACCTGAGACCTTGTAACACTAACACCATTCTTGTCTAATACAGGCTTCTAGTTGCTCAACTGTCTTAGGTCTTCTTTGTCGCATCTTCCTCTTTATGATGCACCAAATGTTTTCTATGGGTGAAAGATCTGGACTGCAGGCTGGCCATTTCAGTACCCGGATCCTTCTTCTACGCAGCCATGACGTTGTAATTGATGCAGTATGTGGTCTGGCATTGTCATGTTGGAAAATGCAAGGTCTTCCCTGAAAGAGACGACGTCTGGATGGGAGCATATGTTGTTCTAGAACTTGGATATACCTTTCAGCATTAATGGTGCCTTTCCAGATGTGTAAGCTGCCCATGCCACACGCACTCATGCAACCCCATACCATCAGAGATGCAGGCTTCTGAACTGAGCGCTGATAACAACTTGAGTTGTCCTTGTCCTCTTTAGTCCGGATGACATGGCGTCCCAGTTTTCCAAAAAGAACTTCAAATTTTGATTCGTCTTACCACAGAACAGTTTTCCACTTTGCCACAGTCCATTTTAAATGAGCCTTGGCCCAGAGAAAACGCCTGCGCTTCTGGATCATGTTTAGATATGGCTTCTTTTTTGACCTATAGAGTTTTAGCTGACAACGGCGAATGGCACGGTGGATTGTGTTCACCGACAATGTTTTCTGGAAGTATTCCTGAGCCCATGTTGTGATTTCCATTACGGTAGCATTCCTGTATGTGATGCAGTGCCGTCTAAGGGCCCGAAGATCACGGGCATCCAGTATGGTTTTCCGGCCTTGACCCTTACGTACAGAGATTGTTCCATATTCTCTGAATCTTTGGATGATATTATGCACTGTAGATGATGATAACTCTTTGATCCACTCCACTATTTTTGGCCGCAGCATTGGGGGAATTGGTGATCCTCTGCCCATCTTGACTTCTGAGAGACACTGCCACTCTGAGAGGCTCTTTTTATACCCAATCATGTTGCCAATTGACCTAATAAGTTGCAAATTGGTCCTCCAGCTGTTCCTTATATGTACATTTAACTTTTCCGGCCCCTTATTGCTACCTGTCCCAACTTTTTTGGAATGTGTAGTTCTCATGAAATCCAAAATGAGCCAATATTTGGCATGACATTTCAAAATGTCTCACTTTCAACATTTGATATGTTATCTATATTCTATTGTGAATAAAATATAAGTTTACAAAAATGTGAGGGTTGTACTCACTTCTGTGAGATACTGTATATTTCCTATGGTAAATTGACTACATTAGCTGTAAATGGTCTTTTTCATATATGACTGAGATGGTTACAGGCTTGCTTAATAAAGCATACCTTTTTACACATGTGCTTAAGGCCTTAAAGTGCTTGAACCCCGATAATTGCTGCTCGTAGCTATATTATTAGTTTTCTTTATATACAGTATTTTTCATTTTTATTTTAATCTTAGTTAAAGGTTTAATAATTTTGTGTTTTGTTGTGCTTTGTCATTTTTTTAAAAACATGTCTATATAGTTTTTAATCATTTAGTCATTATTTCAGTTTTAGTTTTCGTCATTTTAGTACATCAAGTTTAGTACAAAACTAAATTAAAATGAGAAAATTTTTTTTTGAAAAAATAAATAAAATAAAATAAAATAAAATAAAAATTTTATTTCAGTTAATGTTTGTATATTATATCAAGTAACAAAAATGTTTTTATGGTTTCAATTTTAGTTTTACTTACCTATAATAACCCTGAAATTTATTACAAAAGCAGGAGGGTAAGGATTACTCTATAGATACTACAGTACAAAAATAAAGATGTCTATGATATGCACACAATTAGACTGCCTAAATATGCTCACCTTAACATCCATTATTTAGCCTCCATGATAGCAAACACAATAAAGATGTCAAATTATAGACAAAACAGCTCATATTTCAGTATTGACCCTTAGAAGTCTCTTGAGTTCACACGGGTCAAAAGCAAATCCTGACATCCCATTAAAACGAGACAAAACACTCAGTAAGGATATTAGCAAAGCTCCATCACGCCTCATAAAAATTGACATGTGAATTTGAAAATAGTTATTGTGAAGCAAAAGAGAGGAGATCAGCTCCTCTTGTCCTTGTGGACTAAAATCTGCTGATGTAAAAACACTGTGATGACTGTAATAAAACTCTTTACGTTTTAAACAGAAATAAGTCTCTTTTATTACTTTAAGCCTCTAATTCAGAGCTTGCTCTGCAAATGATGTGTGTCGATGTTGATGTTTCAAATGGTTGAGCTAAAACAAGTTTTGGTCAAAATAAAAATAAATAGGCTAGTGCTGCACTCTGAAACACATATTGTGAAACGCACATCGAATTTATGTTGATTATTCATGCAGCCCTAATATACTGTAGTCAATTAATAATGGGTAAGTATAATTACTATTTCTCAGATTTACGGTTAATGATTTAGACCTGCCCAAAGTCATATGTATAAAAAATGATTGTGCTACTGACTTTAATGACATCTAACTGATCAGATTTTGTATTTTGTTGGGCTCTTTTGAGGCAGTACGCAACTGTCCAGAAGACTCCAGCAACCATATAACATCATGCTGACAACCACTCAGAACAACTTAGACACCGTATTGCAACACACCGGCAACCATACACAACACCCCAGCATTGTAGCTAGGATGCACCACTCACATATTCTTTAGAAAATGTAAAATCTCTCTTGTTCTCTTGCACAAACGCACACTAC